>NC_085137.1:419450037-419558025 GCF_035046485.1 Aedes albopictus
TACCCACAGAAGTCCATGCGAGAACAGGTAGAGATATTCTGGAAGAATTCATAGAGAAGGCCCTGAAGGAATTGCAGGAGGAAATTCTGAAGGAATCTCAAGTAGATGACCCGGAAGAACTCTAGCTATAATGCTAGGATAATTTCGTATAGAAAATACTAGAAGAATCTGGACGCATCATAGTAAGAATTTCTGGAGGAATTACTGGAAAAACCACAGGAGAAGTTGTTTGAGGTATTCTTGGAGAAAGACCAAAAGCAGATTCTGTAGGAATTCAATGAGAAATTTTTGGATGAATCATTGAATAAAATCTCTGGAGGAATTCCTGGATGAATCCGTGGAGAAATCTCTGATAGAACAATCAAAGGAATCTCTGCAAGAATTCCAGCAAGATTGCGTGGAAAGATTCCAAGAAAAAAAGCCAGGAGAAAGCTCTAGAAGAACCAGCAGCATAATTTTTGAAGTACCACAGTTAGAATTTCTGATGGAAAAATAGCTGGAAGAACCGCTGGAATTGCTTGAGGAATCCCAGCTGGAATATCTGGAGGAATTCCTAGAATTCTGGGAGGTATCCTAGAAGTAATGTCTAGAGACATCCTAGAATCAGGAATGCCGGGGGTATCCTAAAAGAATTTCCTTCAACAAATGCCTAGAGGAACAAATACCTACAATTCTCTTTGAAAAAATCGGTAGATGTATATTGGAAGAATCTGTGATGGAATCACAAGAGGAATTTCTTGATGAATGTCAGGAAGATTTCCCGAATGTATCGCAGCAAGTAAGTATGCCAGGAGAAAATCCTAGAAGTATATCTGAGGGAGTCCTAATGGGAATTACTTGAAGAATTACAACTGGAATTCTTGGAGGAACGTCAATAGAAGTTCTTTGAGAAATCCCCTGTAGAATTTCTGGAAAGTTCTAGATAAATCATTAAAGAAATATCTGGAAGAATCACCGTAGATTTTTTTTTAGAAAAATCCCAGGGAGATTTTCCGATAAAACTTTCCTAATAAGATTTCTAAAGATATCATAGTGAAAATTTTTGGAGGCATTCTAAGAGAAATTGCTGGAAAAATCGCAGCAGGAGTTGCTTGAGGAATCCTTGCCACAATTCCCGGAGGAAGGTCAATATAAGCTCCTGGAGGAATTCCATGAGAAATATCTGAAAGAATCTCTGAATAAAATCTCTGAAGTAATTCCTAGAAAAATCTCCGAAAGAACTTCTGAAATAATCCCAGGAAGAATGTCTTGAATAATTACACCAGGAATTCTTAAAGGAATCCCAATAGAAATTTTTAGAGACATCCGTAGAAGAATTCCGAAAAGTATCATAGTAAGAGTTTTCAGAGAAAACCTAGAATAAATGGCTGGATTAATCTCTGCAGAAATTTCTAGTATGTACAACCCCATCAGGACTGACTGTCTGGAGAATCCTAGGGAAGATTATTGTAAAAAATATCGGGAAGAACCCATAAAGGATGCCTAGAGAAAACATTGTATGAATAGGTAGAGGTATTTCTGGAGGAATCCATGGATAAGTCTATTGATTGTTCTGACCAATATCTAAAACGCCTAAACGTACAACAAGTATATAGGTAATTCCGGGTGTACTTAAGTTTTGTTCAAATGCGCCAATAATAAATATTAAAGTTATTGAATGAGTTTTTTAATATTGGGTGACTGTTAAGGAAAAATTCTAGGGGGTGCCGACACCCCTGGACCCCCTAGCTACGCCAATACAGAAGAATTTATTAAAAATAAAACAAAACTAACGAAAAATTACACATGAGGCCAACACTAGAAGTGATGAACTTTGCAGATATTGATGAGTAAATATATGAAGGATGATTTTAAACTAATAGATACATTTACTGCGTTTTTTAAGGAAAAACAAGGAACAATCGCACCGATCATCAATCATTCACTCGAGCACCCGTCGACCTACCGCTAAAAATGATACGATCGTGCGACACTATGCTTCGACACAATACTGAACACTTAACACCCGCGCATCTATTGTTTTGATTTGTACGCGAGACAATAGCGAACGCAATCGATTATGCTGCGATACTCACCCATTACAGGAGCGATGCATGTACAGCAAAGAACAACACAATACTCAGAAAAAATGTCAACTCGTTAGTGGAGTGAAACTGAAACGTGAAATTTAGTGTAATTATTCGATTTCCGGTGCTAGAGAGGCTGGTTATCGATAGCCAATATCTTTTTGCTTCCATCTAATGAGGCATTGGCAAAGATAAGTTGGAATATCTGTAATGATTGGTTGTTTTCCGCATGATATGACGGGAATTAACACATATGACGAAGTAAATTCGCATCAAAAAGTTGAGGAACCAAATAGAAGTTCATGGATCCACTCCATAGAATTACATGGTTACATCTTTTGCCGTGAAACTTTATTTCAATTCCTTGGACGTTGACGGATTAATCAGGATTTTACGCCAGTATCATCCTTTTTGACTGTTTTCATTTCCAACTTATACAACAACTTTTCTGACCGGATATGCAAACTGTTCAAACATTCACCATATCCAACCAAAAGTTCTGTTCAACCACAGTCGCTGCAACCTCGATGTTTGTTTTCTTCGCGAAGAACAGTGCCCAGCTCGCCACGATCAAGATCGCAATCATATCTCCTCACCAGATCGTTAGATTCCGATAACAAGATCCTCAAGATAAAATACATCTTTGGCCACATCAACTTTTCCTTCAAGGTTATCCTCTTCCCTCATTGCACCTCACACGACTCTCTGTTGACCATCTCGGTATGGAATATACGACGACGTCTCGATTTGGACTTGGTAGATCCATCTTGGCGGTTGTTCCGTCCAAACGTGGCACGGCGAGACATACATATAGTCCTAAATCTGCAAAACAACAACGATATGCATACGAACGTTGGCTGTTCGCCGCGAATGATGTCGCTCATTTGAATAAATTATTGAATTTTAAATATGTGTAACACCCACGGGCCAAACTTGCATGTGTTTTGTTTATGATGACGATAATCGTTTTTCCCTCCGCATCCAAAGGGGTCGTCCGATGATCATGTGACAACAGTTCTCAAACCTCTTCAATCCACGGGGTCTCCTGTCGAATATTTTTTTTTGAATGTGTACCGATCGTTGTCTTTGGCCAGAATTCTTCTTCTCAAAAATACCGCCGTACGGTATAGACGCCCTTAATCTAATAACGTTGTGGTGGTCTTGGTCGAACCTGCAGTGACGAGTGAGTTGTGAGTAGTTGCTATTTTTGCCTATATTTCGTCGATCCTCGTACCCCTAGTCTGACGATCTACTCTACTGGCTGCCTTTCGGTGTGGAATTGAACTTCCGAGTGAGACACAACACCGCAACTACTATGACTTGCTAATGCGTACGCGTGGCGTAGGTTCGGGTTCGAGTCTATTGTCTCTCTACGATGGATGGGCACGGTGCCAACCCAAGTTGGGTGTCATAAATATGGGAGAATTATGTAGTGCGTTAGCGAAAATTATTAATCCACTTCGCGGAGGTTGACACCGCGCTTCCACGTCAGTGTGCTCATACGATCGTCGAATCAACGCACGGTGCGAAGCGCTTCTCAACAACTTCCCATTCTAATTGTGAAAGCCACACGACACGCCGTAAATTCCCAGACAATTTCAAACTTTTACTACTCCCAATTAAATTTGCACGTCCGCTAGATCAAATTTCATTCTTTACGACCCACATGAGTTATCGATACCATCGATCGGTGATCTTCCAGCGCAGATAACACTTCCCGTATATATCGATTGCACTCACGATACGATGGTTCATCGCGGCCAAATTTTGAATGAATTCACAGCACGTTCCCCCTTTTTTTTGGTGCCGTCCCAAGTCATCGAATTAATTCCGGCAACGTTTCGGCTATATTTCGCACTTGGTTGCCGTCGCAGTCATCGCCGCCGCTGGACGTTAGCTACTTTAGCCGAATAAGCCTTCGCCATTTCTATGTGCGAGGCGTTCGGTGACATTACAAGTTATTCAATTAGCACCTCTAGGTCGGGTGGGTCTCGATCGGTTCCTCGATTTCACGAGACCGATGAATACGTAATGATTGATGTGTGTTCTGTATTGGAACGGGGTGCTGAAGGAATGCTGGATCATGGCCATGGAGGAGCCCAAGCAATTGGTAGGGAACTGGCAGTTTGTTAGTCACAGAAGTTGGCGATGCGTACCTATTTAATATTTTGAGCAAATATATCTACAGATATCTAGCTGTTTGCAGTATTTGTAAAAAGTAAGATCTTGAATCTGCAGAACTATGTTCGCTGTTCAATCACTTAAGGCGAAACTGGAAGTATTTCCTCATATTTTTGGTTTTTGATTTTTTATTAAATATCGAAGCAATATTTTCAAAATCGGTTTTCGTGCACATGTATTGTAGAGCATGGATCAAAGTATCTTCTGAATTTTTTTGTGGTGGAAAAAGTTTTCCATTTTAGCAGAAACCATTTTTTTGTGATTCAAAATTCAAAAATGGTTTCTTCAAAAACGAAAAACATTTTCCACCACGAAAAAAAATCAGGAAACACCTTGATCCATACTCTATATGCTCAAGAAAACCGATTTTGAAAATATTGCTTCGTTATTTTATAAAAAAAAACAAAAGCCAAAAAGTGACGAAATGGATCCAGTTTCGCCTTAAGGAGGTTTTCTCCCTTCCATATTTTCATTAAAACAAATAATGATACCCTCAGTGTACCAGTAGTCACTCGTGTTGCAATAGCCGCTCACGAGCGTAGAAATGAAGTTTACCTGTTTTTATCACGGATATTCAAAAAATGCGTGCCGAATTACATTTAAACGGAGAGGATTGCGCATGTTTATGCCAATGAACATCAGTTTCATGACGGTGACTCACGGTGAGCGGCTTTAGCAGCTATATCAACCTTTTGCTATCGCGGCGCTTTTTGAAATTTTCGAAAGTGTCGCGGCGCACCAACATTTATTTTTTCGCAGTGAATATTCATTATTTTAGAACAACCTTCAGTTCAAAAATGTAAATGCAAAATTGTGAAGATTTTTCAGTACAATTTTTAAAAGATTTTTAAAAGAAATGCGAAGTTTAAATCAAAATTGCAAGAAAACGATAAGAGATAGAAGTTTGATGTCAAAGAACGAATTGTAGAGTGGAATAGGGGCCACAACTTTGCCAAAGAAAGAATTTTAAATTATTACGCAGTTTTCAAAGATAATTGACAAAAACAAATTGAAACGTACTACTTATGAGCTATTTGCTCTAGGAAACTTAGTTATTCAACTAAACCAATCGGTGCAAAGATGCCATTTGATAGAAAATTCAATAATCTTTCGGATAAAGGCAAAAAAACTGCAATAAGTTTGATCATTTTAAAGTTATAGCCAGTTAAGGCAATAAGAGTCAAAAACATGGGGAGTTCAATAACTACGTAACGGTTGAGATTTGACTATATGCGTAGAACAATTTTTTTCATCATTTATGGTCCTCTATCACCCTTTAAAAAGTTTGCACTCAGGAACCTAACACCCTGTATGTGTAGAGATTTTTCCATGAACTTTCCATAATATTTTTCAGAAACCTTTTCTAGGAATTAAGACTTTGCATGTTTCCATGTATTATTCCAGGAAGTTTTTCAGAAATTCCGCCTGGGATTCTTACATGAATTTCCCTGAGTTTCTTCAGATGTTCCTCTACAGATTTATTCAAGAGTACTTTCAAAGGTATCTACAGGAAATCAGCTGGAGATTTGTTCAAAAATAGATTCAGAAATTCCTGCTCTGATTCTTGCTGAATTATCTTCAGGGATTCCTTCAAAAATATCTCTAGAGACTCCCTCAGTAGGTATTTTTGGGGTTTCTTAAAAAATTTGAGCAAGAGATTCCTTCAAAAGATCTACCATGGAATTTTTCAGCAATGCCACTGAAAATTCTCTCATCAATATTACAGGAAACAGAGACACATTTTGGATGGATTGCTCCCAGAATTCCTTGAGAAATTCCTTTTGGGACTCCTGTTAATATAAGAACATTTTTCAGAAATGACTTGTGGTTCCGTTAAAAATATCTCCAGGAATGAGTCCAGGAATGGTTTCAGACTTTCTCCCAGGGAATTTTTCGGGAGTTCTTTTAGATATTGTTAAACTATACCGGAAGAATTCTTGAAAGAATCCCTGAAGGAATTTATAGAGAAATTTCTGGAATATTTTCTGCAGGAATCTCTTGAACAACCCATGGAGATTTGAAGCAGAAATTCTTGAACGTTTTCTGGAAGGATTTCTGCTTAAAAATCCCTCTCTGTATTTCTGAAGTAATCTTTGTAAGAATTCCTGAAGGAATTCCAGGGCGAATACCCGAAGGAACTGCATGAGATACCTCCCGATTTCTGGGCAAAAATCATGAGAAACTTATTGAGACGCTCCAGAACTAATTCCAATGAAAAATCCAGATGAAATTCCTGAAAAAGTTTTTGAAGGAATCTTTCAAAACTGTCTGAAATGTGGTGTAATTATTGAAGGAGGATTTTATGAAGGAATTCTCGGAAAGAACTCTGGTGGAAAACATCTTTTATTCTTCATTTTTTCCTGTTACATATTTGTTTGAAGGGATGAGTACTTAAAAATGCATGAAGCAATTGCTGAAGGAAATACTGTATGAAAAAAACCATGAAAAAAAAATCTCTAGGGAACCACCGAAGAAATTTCTGAAGAAAATTATATTTTTAAAGGAATCTCTGAAGGAAGAACTGGAGAACTTTCTGCAGCTATTCCTGAAGAAATTCTTGAACAAATCTAGGATAAATTTTGAAGTGTGTAATATCTACAGGAATTCCTGAGCAAGTCTTTGGAGAAAGTTCGTCATCACACCATGCAGAAACCCTTGGAGAAATTCTAACATTTATTGTTGGAAAGGTTACACAGCGTAACAAAAATTAACTTTTGGTCTGTCTCAAGAACAAACTTATGTTTTTCTGGCAGATTTTGAGCCGCTGAATCCGAATCTGGGCTCCAGCATGTCACAATTTTGAGCTATACCTCAATTTATAGGGCAAAGTATGCGATTTTGGGATTATTTGACTGCCAGCAATTAAGCATGGACTATTTTTTTTTGCAATCAAAAGGTAAATTGGTTAATTAACATCTAAATTAACGACTCATACAAAATAATTCGTTTAACTAAATCGAATTTGATAGATTTAAGCATTTTATGTTAGTATGTAAACTTGCATGCAACTTTTGGAGGATGATTTGTATGGGAAATATCGATTTGATAGCTTAAAAAAATATGTCCATGCAGTAAAAAAACCAAATTCGCAAATTTTGCCCTATAAATTGAGGTACATATATCAAAATTGTGACGTGCTGGAACAAATCTGAGCCCGGATTCGGATTCAGCGGCCCAAAATCTATCAGAGACACATAATTTTGCTTTTGAGACAAAAAAATGTTTTAAGAGATGAACCAGCCTCGGGCTGAAAATCTCTCTAATAAAGATACCTAACAAAAAAATGTTGCGCTGTGTTATTGGTAAAATCTCCTAATTCCTTAAGGAATCTCTAGATGAACTCCTTCAAGAATCTCTGCAGAAATTTCTAAATCTCTGTGAATATTTTGTTATTGGAAACGCATCTTTATAAGAATCTTTCAAGAAATTCTTGGATAGATTTCAAAGAAAACCTACTGGAGGAAATTCCAATAGTATTACTGGAGAAATTTCTCCAAATATATTCAAAGAAATTCATGTTGGAATAGCATGAACTTCTTTAGCTTGAATAAATCCCCAGTCCACGGATTCCACAATAAATCTTCCGAGATTTGTTTCGGGAAAGTCCACAGGAAGGCCCAAGGAATATTTCTGGAGAAATTCTGGAAGAACTGCTGGAGAAATTCTCTAAGATAAACATTGACAGGAAGGAGTGTTTGGAAAAATTCTTGTTGAAATTATTGAAGAAATTCATACAAGATTGTTTTTCCTACAAACATTCTAGAAAAATTTAGATACATTTTGAAAGAATCTCTAAATGAATTTCTGGTAGTGTCCCTGGATATAATTGTGGAAAAAAGTTTAAAAAAAAATATTGAAAATAATACATTACGAAAGAACTTTCTAAGGAATCTTAGAAGGAATTCTCGCTGAACTAATATAGGGGTAGGCGGGGCAATATGGACACCCTAAGGTTTTTGCCAACTTTACCTGGCAAGATGTCAAAAAAGTTTAGTTTTTTGATACATGTATCCTTTTAAAGTCTATTTAGCATCTATTGCATAAGAATGCTCACGAGGAAAAATGATTTATCCACTTCAAAAAATGTAATGAAAAATGTTAGTTTTTCATGACCGTCTTCAAACATACGGGGCAGAATGGACACCCCCATGGGGCAATATGGACACCATGAGACTTTTACGAATTTCGTACATTATTTACACCTATAAAGTTATTTCATTACATAACAACTATTATGGATGAATAATACGCCGAAGTAGTTCATTTTTGTTCAGTTAATTTAGATTCAGGCTGTTTTGGATAAAGCTTCGTTTTTGTCGGCATGTACAGCTGTGCCTAGAACAACTATTTTCCACTGCTGTCGTTTTTTGACCAATTTGTTTCACCCTATGTCTACTATAGTGAACATTTAAACGAAAATATACTGAAATCGAAGAATTTGGTTGGTTTGTGATTTAGGTTATATTTTTCCCTTGCCGCTTCTTCTAAAAAGGTAAGTGTCCATTATGCCCCGGCAGCAGAAGATATTTCCAAACTTGATTTTTGATCTAATAAAGAATAAAATATAAACATGTTAAGCATGTAGATACAGCAAAACTACTTGCATGTGTTCTAGAAATATCAGGTTTTAATCGACCTGCAATAAATTAATCACTAAATCTTATTTTAGATGGTGTGAAAATTATAATTTCCATGGCCAAAAAACGGAGGACGCAACTTTTTCGTGTAAAATCAAGTATAATTATAATTTCGAGTGTTTCATTCCTGAAACTACGTTTTAGACAAATGGACTATATTCTCCATTCATTAAAAGTTCAAAAAAGTTCGCATATTTCAAAATATTGAGGGTGTCCATTCTGCCCCGGGTGTCCATATTGCCCCGCCTACCCCTAAGGATTTTTTTTTTGCAAAAATGCCCCTTCCGCAGTAATTTTGAGAAAAAAATAATTCTTGGATGTCTACCCTCTAAGGGTATGCGGTATGGGATTTTTTCAAAGCGAAACGAAACGAAACGATCTGTGAAATTTCTGACGCAATACGGTACGAAACGAAACGAAATTCAAAAATGTTTCGTGAGATCGATACGAAATCCGAATTCACTCGGTATTTTTCGAAACGAAACGAAATTTTCGAAAAAGTTCCGCGGAATTTTGCAGTTATATCAAATTGATCAGGAAATGGATGCTGTGTGTTTGATTTTTTTTCTAGCGTTGGCGTGGCGGTGTTTCAGTTAGTCTCATCTTCAAGACTTCATTTGCTACAGTTCCATTTTTAGGTTTGTTGCTGGGGCTGCCGTTTTTCTACCGTTTCTCACATCAAACCCGACATTGGATTTTTCTTCGGTTAGCTAAAATGCTAAAATAATACATTTATTAGAACAAACATACATATGAAAAATAGAACTATGTACTCACAAATTCGGTGATCTAATTAGGAAACACCTCCTCACAAAACTTACAATTGAATTCCTATTCGCATGCATTTTATGCAGAATGAATGACTAGGGGTGTTCAAATATAATTTGATTTTGTGCGTTGCAAGCAAAACACAAATATGGTGACTACTTTCCAAGGCCTTCAATGATGAACAAAATTCAATCGCAGTGCAAATGCCTCGTGCAGTTGCAGCAGTCATCACATCATCCGGCCATGTGGCAACTTTTTTCAAGAATTATCAAAGAGCACTATGATGGAAAACTTAAAATCAGGTCTGTTTTCTTAGGCGACTGTCTCGCGCGTATCTCTGACTGCGGGTAAAAGTAGTCGCGAAAGTAGATTTTATTTTGATTCGTATCATATAATATGTCTAAACATTTCAGATAAGTACCCAACTTTGCCTAACAAGGGGGGAGGACCATTTGGGCCCTGGACCGATTCTGACCACTTTGAGCTGTAAGTCAGCCAATATTGTAGCAATTTACTTGGAGTTTTGCACATCTCACTGCGTAAAAAACTCGAGTCATTTGTACAGATATTTCTTCTTCAATGAGTATTCAAGATTTGGAGCAACTTGCTAGTGGAATCTAAGTAGGATATAGTGGGAATTTGAAGTTAAAGTTCCAATGTAGTTTGGAGATAAATACTTGGAAAGATATCTTGGGCATCTAAACTCTAACAATATCTTAAATACACAAAAAAAATTAAAAAAAAAACTTTTGGATTCATTTCTCGTGCAGCTTGTTGATGATTATTACTTCTCTACTTCCCACGATTGCTCTAGAGCATCATCAATTTTCGACGAACTCCAGACAAGTGGAATTAGATAAATATGATGCAATACTTTTTAGAATATGATTGTAATCTCATTAGGTAAATACAATCATCTCTAGATATTAGGCCAACAATTCTACCAGATAAAACTGCACTCAAGATTCTACATGTTAAGCGGTGTTATGGTTGACATGCATGCCCTTCTCACCGAGGACCTGGATTCAAAAAAACACTCCCAAAAAAAAATTAAAAAGTGTGTTCTACCTTCAGGTCATTTGATTCGGGACTAGCCTAGGGTTATAGCTCTATGAATCGTACATGTATAATTTGGCCAGAAAATTCTACGGGATTTCTTATTAACGGAAGGAGCTTAACCGTGAATAGCGTTTCGTCATACACAGGCCCGGATCAAGGATTGCCCAAGGCCCGAGCGGATGCGAAGGTCCCTTGGTAATGAGCATACAAGAATTTCTTTGTTTTCAAACAGTATTTGAGCAATATGAAACATAAAGTTGATGTGTAATAATCAAAAAAGGTCTTTGTAGGGGGGCCTAAAATGTCGGGGCCCGGAGCCCGAATAACCACCCCCGGCCACCCCCATCCCACCCGTACATCCAGCCCTGGTCATACAGATGTAATGGTAAATCCCTTTCAAGAGTTCCACTAAAAAAATAAACTCTTTCAAAAAAGAGACAAATACACAATGAACTTGTTTTCGAAATTTATTAGACATTCCGCGGAATTCCGTTAAATTCGTCAAAATATATTTTTTGAAGGCGAAATTTTTAGAATTTGACGAAACGAAACGAAATTCAAAATCATAAATTTCGCCTGGTTGAATTCCGTGGAATTCCGCGGAATTTCGTTTCGAGGTGCATTTGGCGAAACTTTTCGGTATACCGCATACCCTTACTACCCTCCATTTTTTTTTCTGTAGGTACAGTTTTCTTAACCCTAAAAGGGATACCTGGGGTCACACTCAGCTAGGTGACGAAACTGAGGCCATGAAGGTATCCCTTTTAGGGTTAAATATGATTGTTTTAGAAATGTGCTCTTCATTCCCTGCTAGAATATTCAGACAATTGGTCCATTGATTTGCTGGTCCTACATCCAGATTAAATATTACAAAATTATAGCGATTCGATTGTACTTTTGCAAGGAATCTCTAATTTGATCCTTTCAAATTCTTTCTGAATCGGGTTTAGGATGTTCCAGTGGCCAGAAGGCCAAGCCGAAAAAAAACTAAAATTCTAGTAAACAGTATCTTTAGTTTAAGGCTAGAACAGCCTTTCTCAAACTTCTTTACCAACGCGTGTATTTCATATGGAGCTGGTGGGTCGCGGCCCACAGTAGTTTAAGAAAGGTGGGGCCAAAATAAATGAAACCAAAAGTTGCACTTGAGAGAAATGAGTTTCACTGGGTGCTTTTATATTTCTTTACTAAAGAAGTATCGTTTTCGAAAAATATTCATAAAATATGAATAAGACGCAATATTGCAGTAATTTCCATGGGGCGTACCAATACAGGGAGCGCTGAAATTTGGAGACCTTGAGTAACTAGATCTGCTTTTACCATGACAGCATTGAATTTTGACACATGTTCGCTATGCGGTATACCATAAATCATCCATAACTTTTCATGCACACAAGTAACACACGATAGCGATGAGCAAGTTTGCTATTATTTACCATAACGAATAAATATTCGGAATTCATGAGGTAGGTGTGACATAACTTTCACTCTTGTTCGTGCCGGAACAATATTTTACCTTATTACCATAATCACTTCAGTACACCATATCCAACCCACCCCAAAATGGTCATCCCCAATTTGTTAAAGTACCTGTTAATACTCCACTCGAAAAAATCAAAGTAGCACACCCACCCCCGTTCTAGCCAGCCAGCCAGCAGCCGCACACAAACGGCGATGGATTATCGATCCTGATTGCAGCGCCATTGACGCCGTGGCGGTAAATGCCTAGGTACCGGTCGTCGCGTAGGTTTGGGGTAGCTCGACGAGATTTATGACACCCATTAATCTTAAGTCTCCGCCGAGTGCGCCGACAACTCAGCAGCAACTATTTATGTTCAACGATGGCAAAAAGCGAGGTTCAACTCTCGCGGTAGTAGCTTAGGTACATTCTACCAGAGATGGCTGAGGAACAACACCTATGATGCTTGTGAGCTCTTCTCGGACGACAGTTGGACAGTTGTAAAATTAATAACCTCGATCGTTACATGCTTAATTCAATAAGTCAGATCCTATGGCCGATAAGTCTGATCTCTCCGTGAAAAATCTCATATAGTGGCGAATCTGACTACTTGACCCCAAGGAACATTTATGGCAATGGCATGTGAAGTAATAATGTAATCGATGTCGCACAGTGTTTCCTTTTCAAACTTAAATTGGAATAAAAGTTTAAAAATAAACTTTATTTCCACAAAAGATTTTCCAGGCACTTGGACTGATGACTGAAAGTCTCTCTTATCAGGATAATAGTACGATAATAGTTCCTAACCTATCTCATCGTCTAATACTTCAGGCTTGATCATCAGATGACCAAAATTAGTCGAATTTCCTATAGTGCATCTGCATTCAACCGCCAGGGGTGATGATAAATATCAATCTAATAAAATTCAATAAATAACTGTCCACCGGTTAGGATTTAACAAGATGTTAGATTCGCGTTGAGCGGTGTCGTTGGGTGGTTAGCCGATGGAGGAGGTGGGTGGAAAACGTAATTTATGATTACTGAAATCAATCATTAGGCAAGCACACTCCACGCCGAGGGAGGTTCGAGACCTTCGCGAGCTCGTTGAAAAGAGGTGGATAATTAGATTAAATCGTTTATTGACCCATACCAGATGAGATTCTTAATTAGATGTTTATGAATTTAGAACCACTAAACGCCACGGGGGTTGGGCTGGTTCGGAAGGAGATTGCTAGTTAGTTTGTAATTTTAAATTGAAACGTGGGCTTTGCGGGGTGGTTGGACGATCCGAACGCGAGCTTCTGTTGCTTTGTTTCGAACTTCGCCATAATTTCCCGCTGATTTCCCCACAGGTGAATAATGGCGGCTGGCAACAATTTTTCATCTCACCTTTAAATGGTCAACGTCTTGTGCTGTGTCGGCGGTCATGCTCACCTCGAATTGTTGTTCCATTTATAGTTGTTCGAACTTCCATGGTAGCAAACAGAGTCCAGTAAATCGCCGTGCCGCCGCAAGAGTTGAGATATTTGAATGGCCCGCCAAGAAGCTTGCATATCTCGCCTACACCGTATTACGAGAAGGGCTTAGTTTAGAAGATACCCTGTGCGTGATGGAGTGTGAAAGCAAGAGTGTCTTTGTGCAAAGTGCGTGGTTTTCCACCCTGCTGTGCATGTTTTGATTAATTTCGTCGCCGGTGGGACCCACCCGATGCGGTTCGGAACGAAACATGCGAAGATCACTGGACACTGCGCAATCGGTAGGCAGAGAAATGGTTGTGCCGTATATGGATATGTGGTTATTTGGATGCGTGGTTCTTTGAGATTAAGCAACATGCACTGGTTAGCACCTGGTTCGATGAGTTCGATCAATTAAAGGGATTGGATTCAACAGCTTAGAAATACATACATAGATAGTAGAGTTTGAAACTTTACTAGTTGTCAAGTGCCACCTAGCGGCGAAATCACCAACTAAGTCTTGAATCAGGCTGCTCTTGAATTCCTGAGGAACTTCAATGTTAACTTCTTTTCCCGATCAGCCTAGATAGCTGTGTAGTGTCGGTAGCGATTGTCTTAATTGGCTAAGAATAACACTACGGACCGCCTGATCCAGTGGTAAGAGTCCACTAAACAGGTGACCCCTAATTCATGGTGTTATGCGGCTTTATGCTTACCGTGCCAAGGAATGAATGGTTAGGGGGGTCTAATAAAAACCTAACCACAAACGGAGCCTGTGGAGAATTAGGGCGTCCTCCACAGTATTACGCCCTTACTGCGCTAACCGGAGCAATGGTGCAGCGGACCTTGCGTTTCTCCGAGATAATCAGTTGCCCTTCTTAAGTCTCAAATTTGAGGCTAAATAAGGGCGGGATTATTCAAATGTTGTAAATTAGCTTACATTACTACTATACGGTTTCGCTAAATGCGTTTTCGCCATTGGCGTTTTTTTTTTTTTTTTTTTTTTTTTTTTTTTTTTTTTTTTTTTTTTTTTTTTTTTTTCAATTGACTCCGATTTGGTTTGTCGTTGATGTTTCCTTTTTGTGCTGTGATTGTGAAGAGTGTAATCCTGTCTAGTTTGGGTAGTGGCTACGGCTAGGAAACCTCAGATCAATTTTCAGCGTAAAAAGCGTGCGTGGCCCAAGTGGCTCTACTTCAAAAAGTTCATTTTCATAGGGTAACTTCTGTGTAGGTTACCTTGTGAATCCAGTTTTGCTTCTTTCATTATAAATGAAGTGTCGTGCCTCGAGCATGCTATATCTTAGAATAACGTTAACAGTATGTTTCAACCTTTCCTTATGGATGCCTTCAAGCAAGCTCTTGTATTCAGCATTTTTTCGTTGATATTTGGCAGTATTGCTACGAATCTACGATGATTACATCATCTGAAGTAGCTCAAACGTTAATTTGAGATGCTTCAGTTTGATGGAATACTTAGGTAGTACAGTTCATGGATAACTTAACATAGAATTGCACCTAACCAATCTCTGCATGAGCAGAATTTGTCATGAGTTGACTGATTGGCATGTGTCAGATGACGAGTCTCCATTTGACCTTCTTTGCACTTTTGAGTGTTCCTTCGCAAAATTTGCGTATTCAGGCGTCCCTGCTCAACGAATTAGGAAACCTGTACTAATTGGTTGCGACCACATTTTGTGGATAACTCGCTTCCATTGCTACTCCAAGAGAGTTTCATTGTGGTTTTGTACCTACAACGCCCTCCATTGTGGCATACCATAACTATTGCTTTGAAAGAAGCTTGTCCTCTGCAGTCTGTGCGGACTGCAAGAGGTATTCCTGAATGGAACTCTGATCTGTTCAAGTTCAAAATATCTTCGGATAAACCATTCTTTTGTATAGTTACGAATCTCTAGCTTCCGCTTGAGAATTATAGCTATATAATCGACTTAGTGGGCCCTAAAAAGCTCTGCTTAATTCAAATCTTCAGGAGGAAATGGGGTTTTGTCCTATTTTTCTGCAGAGGGATTTAAGTATTTCAAACATGTTTTGAACTCTTGTAGTTTTCTATGGGGTTTTTTCATGGCGTGAAATTACTCTGTAGTTTTATCCCGAAAGGGTGCGTGCGTTGTATAAAGATGGAATGAGTTTCAGATTTATCTGGTTACCTCGTTCTTTCTGAAATGCTTGAAACGCATTGTCGATTATCACATCAGTGATGTTCGTCTGGCTGACATGCCTACTCATGTGAACTCACATGCCTCCCAATTTGGGATGTCCACAGTGACTCTTTTACACAAAGTTGTATATGTTTTCAAGAAAGTACTCGCTCAATCGTAAGTTTTGCGGTAATTTCTTGAATATTGAGGATGCTTTCGATGACGTGCCTTTCAATGTCATATTGAAAGTCGCATGACGTCACAAGCTACCTCCAATGAGCTATAGGCTCTCTTTACGCTTATGCGTTTTACAGTGTCCTTTTCAGGGCACTGAATAAGCCCATTGTGGTATGGGCTAAGAGCTCTCATTGCGCTTATGCGTTCATTCCCTCTTCTAGGGTACCCCTTCCTATTTCATCACCTTTCCCTTTCCTAATTCCATTCCATCCCTTGTCCCATTCTCCCTCAGGTAAATGATGAAATAGGCTTATATGTATGGCGATGGCACAAATGTCCCAAATGGAGGATAACGTGCCTCTGGAGCCGGCCTTCTGATACCTGATACCTGATAGTTTAGAAGATACCCTGTGCGTGATGGAGTGTGAAAGCAAGAGTGTCTTTGTGCAAAGTGCGTGGTTTTCCACCCTGCTGTGCATGTTTTGATTAATTTCGTCGCCGGTGGGACCCACCCGATGCGGTTCGGAACGAAACATGCGAAGATCACTGGACACTGCGCAATCGGTAGGCAGGGAAATGGTTGTGCCGTATATGGATATGTGGTTATTTGGATGCGTGGTTCTTTGAGATTAAGCAACATGCACTGGTTAGCACCTGGTTCGATGAGTTCGATCAATTAAAGGGATTGGATTCAACAGCTTAGAAATACATACATAGATAGTAGAGTTTGAAACTTTACTAGTTGTCAAGTGCCACCTAGCGGCGAAATCACCAACTAAGTCTTGAATCACCAGGCTGCTCTTGAATTCCTGAGGAACTTTGCCGAAGACGACATTCTTTTATCTGTTCTGGATTCCGAGTTAGAGAAGTTTAAAACTTTTTCTTGACAACTAGTTAGTGATGTCTAACTTTATGTTCAATCATCAGATAGGTTCTGACTTCCTGAGGAACTCCGAAGACGACACTTTTCTTTCTGCTCCGGATCACGTGCTTGAAAAGTTTGACACTTTCTTGACGACTTTAGCCACACAGCGGTGAAATTAATAACTAATTATTAAATCATCAGATTGCTTTTGACTTCCTGTAGAACTTTGCCGAAGACGGCACTTTTCTATCTGCTCTGGATCTCGAGATAGCGGAGTTTGAAGCTTTACTTGACAACTAGCGCCACCTAGTGGCGAAATCATCAACTATTTGTTGAATCACCAGATTGCTCCTGACTACCTGAAGAACTTAGCCGAAGACGGCACTTTTCTATGTGCTCTGGATCTCGAGATACCGAAGTTTGAAGCCTTACTTGACAGCTAGCGCCACCTTGCGGCGAAATCACCAACTAATTGTTGAATCACCAGATTGCTCTTGACTTCCTGGAGAACCTTTCCGAAGACGGCCCTATTTTATCTGCTCTGGATCCTGACCTAGAAAAGTTAAATTTGCTTTGCTAGCGCCACCTAGTGGCGAAATCACCAACTAATTGTTGAATCATCAGATAGCTCTTGACTTCCTGAAGAACTTTACCGAAGGCGATAATCTTCTATCTGCTCTGGATCTCGAGATAGCGGAGTTTGAAGCTTTACTTAACGACTAGCGCCATCTAGGCGGTGAAATCACAAACTAATTGTTGAATCATCAGATTGCTCCTGACTTCGCTCACACCCTCAATTAGGTGGAATCCTATAAGCTCTGTGTTTCCTACAACACGGACTGCCGTGTAATAGGAATCCGTGTAATACACTGCAAGGTGGCTTGCAGTAATGACAAGCATAAAAATGTTTTTTAAATTTACCATGGCAAAACATGATTACCAACCAACCAACGCTTCTTGTGTGCATTTTTTTTCACATCAACCGGTTCGATAGCCGAGTGGTAGCGTGCGAACCTGGTGATGTCAAGGTGCTTGGTTCGAATCCGGTTGCCAACAGAACCTTTTTTAAATTGAAAATCGAGTCCATGGTAAAATTGAAAACATAATTCTGTTAAATTGAAACGAAACTCAGTCTGCGCAAATTTAGTTGCGTTGTGTATTTAACCCTCTAATACCCAATACCGCCTTTAGACGGGGTATAGTTTGACCATTTTTGTATTTTTTGTTTCGTGGAAAATCAAAATTTTTATATTTTTGGTTGATATTTAGGACTGTTTTGTATATTTAAAAATGTTTTTTGGTGTATTTTAAAGCGTATTTACATTTTTAAAAATTCATTGAAAAATTGATGTTTTAGTCACCTTCTAGAAGTCATTGTTTATTTTGCATTTAATCACTGCAATTAACATATTTTAAATTTTTCCCAAATCATTCTATCCTAGTTTTATAGTTTAAGGGAATCGAATACACTCTAAAATTATTTTCCTTAAAATTACACGGAAAATAAAATTTTGTGTGAAAAAAATTTAAAATAAAAATATTTCAACAATAATCATAATATCTCAAAATGTTTTCATCTCAAAATATCCGTACCCCAAATAGGCTTCCAGGAAAAATATAAAACTTTGGGGATGTTCAAAAATAAAAATTAGAAAAATCAAAAACTGAAATTCACGAAATCGAGAATTAAAAAGAATCATCTTCCAAAACATGTTTAAATCGATTTTAGACGACGAAAAATGATATTTAGATCAAAATAAAAAAATTGGGTATTAGAGGGTTAAATTGACCCTCAGAATAGTAATTTTCACCGCAAGCCGCCGTTCAGTGTAGGTGACCGTGTAGAAGGAAGCCGTGTAGTAGGAGTCTAGGCTGTAAACGACAATAATTTGGTTGAGGTATGCACTCAGAGAAAATAGTGAATCAAAGATAATACCTGTACAAAGAAGGGGTAGCGAAGGGACGCCAAAACCGCGATTGAGCGAGCGAAAACACGAAGAGCCAAAGCCGCCAGTCATCAGTGCACTCGCTTCGCAAGTTAAGTGAAACATTTTCTCAAAAGATTCTTGCAGGAAATTCTCAAGAGGTTCCTCCGAGTATTCATTCTGTAGTTTCACCGGCGATTCCTTCAGATAATTTTTCTTTGATGATGTTTAACCTGGGCTTGTTAGGGGAATATCTGTAAGTAAAAAGAAAATCGCGTTAAGTACTGCTCCTTTGAATTCCACTAAAAATTTGCATCCTTTGACAGATACGTATTTCGACCTCAACTGTACAGTCGTCTTCAGTGTCTTGTACAAAGTCGAGTCAAGTACAAGACACTGAAGACGACCTTACAGTTGAGGTCGAAATACGTATCTGTCAAAGGATGCAAATTCTTAGTGGAATACAAAGGAACAGTACTTAACGCGATTTTCTTTTCACTTATTTTTTCTTTGCAGGAATGCTTTCTGACATTTTTGTTGGAGCTTCGAGAGGTAGGTCGAAAGTTCTCATGAGATTCGTCTCCGAAATTCCAACAAAAACTTTTCTTAGGTTTCTTTGAGAACCTTCTAAAGGATTCTTTTTTTCGGGAACAGTTAAAGAATACCTTCAGAGATTCTTTCAGGAATTCTTTCAGAAATCACCTCCGCGTTTATTTTTTGTGGTTTCCCCAGGAAAACTTAAAGCAATTCTTCATGAAATAACTGCAGGGAATTTTCCACATTTTTTGGCATTCCTTTGGATATTCTTTCGAAAAAAATATTTTTATGTAGACGTAATATAGTGATTCCTTCAAGAATTCTTCAAGATTTGTTTCAAATTTCTGCTGGGATTCCTCCGAAAGTTCCTCTAGCGATTATTAGAGAAAATGTTTCGGGGATTATTGTCTACTTATACCTCCAGGCATTTTACAGGAAATAAACTCCTCCGGAAGTATCTCTTGCAGTTCTTCCTGTAACAGAACATCCTCGAAGAATCCCATTAGAAATTTATACATATGTTTATTCAAGAACTCCTACAATATCTTTCACAGCTTCTGCAGAGAATATTTCATGGACTCCTGCAGACATTTTTCTGAGGATTACTTCTGGATTTTCTCAAGAGTGTCCTTTAGAAATCTCTACAGGGATTTTTTAAGAGACGCCTCCAATATTTTTTCCTTGAATTCCTCAAAAAAATTCTCATAATAATCTTCAAGGAATTCTTCTAGATCTATCACAAGGAGTGCCTCCGGAAACTCCTCCAAAGATTATTTCAGAATTATTTTTCACATAAAATTCCTCCTGAAATTCCTCCAGTGCCATCTCAAGGAAACAAGAAATGATAACGATATTGACCATGCATCGGAACCCTCATCCTTACTGCCTCAAACCAGAACATCGAATAAAATATTAGGAATACTAACCAATTTTTGCTTGTTTCAAGATCCAACTCGGCCAGAACCGGACCGAGACCTCTCACTTTCTCCAAGGTATAAAATGTAATAATGACCAAAATTTTTCCTTCAATTACTAAAATATGCTATTTGGTATGGTGGTAGATGGTTTGGTAGATCTTTCACCGCAACGCAACCCAAGAAGGTAATCTACTCACGCTACGGGCTCCGTTAAATATTGAGCACCTTTTAAACTCCCTCAACCATTTATCCATCAGCATAGTTCGTAGTGATATTCTAAACCAGCAGCTACACGGGTAATTTCAAGGAGTTTCTTCTGGTATTCCCAAGAGATTCCTACAGAAAATATACCAAATATTACTTCAAAAAAAAAATGTTCAAGAATGTCTTCTGCACATTTTTAATTTTCCAGGGGAATCTCCGGGTATTCCTTTGAAAATTCCTATAGTTAATCCTTTAAAAAATCTTCAGTATTTTTTGTGTAATTTCATGCAGTACTTCTGCAAAATCCTTGATGGAATAACTGAAAGAATTCCTGGAGGAATCTTTGAATTAGTCTCAGGAGATATTTCTGAAGGAACCGCAGGAGTAGTACAAAAAAACCTTCTAAAAAATTCTTTAGTAACCCCCGAAGGGATTCCAGGAGGAGCCCTGGGAGAATATCCGAAAAATCACTGAACAATTTTTGTAAAAGCATCATCTGAAACAAAAATCCACGAAAGAATTTCTTATGATATCCCTTGCTGACATTCACAGAATAATCCTCAAACTACTGAAGAATTCCCTGGAAATAATTCCTGGAGAAATTCCTGAAGAAGTTTCAGACAGAATATTTGGAGGAACTTCTAAAAAATCCTTGTAGGATTTTTTTAATGAAATCTTTGGAGTCACTCTTAAAAAAATCCACTGAGGAAAATCTGAAAGAATCATAGGAAAATTCCCAAAGAAATCCTAGAATATGCTACTGAAGAAACTACTTGAGTAATACCTGGAAAGACTGTTTAATAAATCTGTGGTAAAATTCTTTTATGAATATATTAAGAAATATTTAGAGAGAAAGCAAAAAGATTTTAAAAATTTAAAAATTTCTGAAAGAATACAGGAGAAAAACGTGAAAGTTTTTTTTTTTGGGAAATCATGACAGAATCTCTAGAGAAACAGTTAAACTTCTGTAAAGTATAATAAAAAAAATTTCATAAGAAATTTCCAAAGGAGTTAATAATGAAATCATGAATAGATTTGCAAAATATTCATAAAAAATCCCAAGAAAATACGATAAAAGTATACAAGAAAAAAATGCAAACTGTTAAAAAAATATTACCAGTATTGCGATCAGGTCTAAACAGGTGGTTCGTAAAGTGCTGGCAATTAAAAGAAAAACCTTTGTCGTTTTCTCATCGGCGTGGGATATTTTGTTCGGCAGCGTGGAAAAAAAAATATGAACAGCGGCACGGTGGGTCAACTTGACTGGCGGAGACGGCGTGGAAAAAAAAAGTAGAGGACGGCGGCGCGGTGTGGCGGAACACATGTCTACTGACAGAAGGCTGTTTAAAAAAAAATCGTTATTCGAAAAGTAAAGATGCATATCCTGATATGCAGATTTGAAATATCATTGAGAAACATTTCGATTTTAAAAACAAATCATTCCGAGGTTCCGCTAGGGCGATTTTTGAAAAATGACCATTTTTTTATAATTCTCAAAAAAATAAAATTTCCAGCTTCTTTCTGAATTAACAACAAAAAAAGAACCGCAGTAGTCGGGATGAATGTCACATGAAAGCTCTTCATGAATCTTCTGCCAACCATCCCAGGATAAAAAAAAACATGTTTGAGCAAGCTTGACCAATGACCATCCAATAAATAAAGCTTTTATTTAGGTTTAAATAATCATTTCTATTATACGTACTTTAGAGTCTTACAAACGCTAATGTAATACTAATACAAATATTTTTGTAACTTCGTCTACTTATACTTCCAGAAGCGTAATACCTTAGCTTCTAGACAAGATATTTCAGAGAAATGACGCATATGAATACTATCAGATAAAGCTACCATACATGTATTTTTGGGAAATGTTAGTGAAAATGCTCAAATAATGTCCCTTTTATCAGCACAAAAAGGTTCTGTGATCAATATTAACACAATATTTAAAAAAGCAATACCCTTAAAGAAAAACAGTGGCCCATAAAAATACCAAAGTAGTTGAAACATTTTAGAGTTACATTTTTAAAAAATCGCCATGGCGGGAACTCTTAATGATTTTTTTTTAGAAAATCGAATTGTTTTACAAAAATACTTCAAATATGCATATCTTCTATTCTAGGGTCAAGGTTCTTGACTTTGCGAACATCGAGTTTTTAGAACAGCCTTATACATACGCACATCCTATGGTAGCTATTAGAAACAGCAAGACCTGTATTATTACCTACATCGAGTTATGAAATGGACTTCTGAAATGCAATAGCACTTTTTGTTTTAAAGATTCAAGAACTGCCAATTCTTTTAGTTCAATTTGTTGATAAATATGACAATAATCAAAATAATAGTACAGAGGTAGCATTGCTATCAACATGGGATCGTCTTTATGGCGGTATTAGGCTTACTCCTCGCCTCAACTCCAGAACATGGATTGGAATTGGATTAGATCACAGTAACAACCCCAACTCGACTCAAGTTGACGCTTGTATAGAGATCTGTTTACACGGTGTGCCAGAAACCGTTATTGACAAATAAAAATGTTCAACAAAATGGCACCCGTCATTCGGATGCTATGCTATTGTAGTATCTCCTCTGAAATTTTGATGATGTTTCATCGAGGGAAACTGAAGTTTTTGTCTTTGAACATATTGCGTTATTTCTATAGTATTTTCTTATATGAGTAAATATGTACATACCGTTGTTCCATGGCCATTTATAATTTCAACAAATATACATTAGTTTTACATACTTAAGGCGAAACTGGAAGCATTTCCTCATTTTTTGGTTTTTGATTTTTTTTTTATAAAATAACGAAGCAATATTTTCAAAATCGGTTTTCATGCACATGTAGAGTATGGATCGAGGTATCTTCTGATTTTTTTTCCAGGTGGAAAATGGTTTTCGTTTTTGCAGAAACCATTTTTTGTAATATTTTGTTTGAAAATGGTTACTGCAACAATTTAGTAGATATTTTTATTTTTTATTAACAGTTTCAGAAAAATCTTCATTTTGCAACTCGTTACATAAATAACTATTACAGTCAAGATGACTGTACAAACCAGTAAACACCAAACCAGTTTGTATATCAAACCAATCAATAGAATGGTTCCAAATTTATCACAAATAGGTCCAACAATCACGTATGTTCAATATCAATTTCTAAAAAGGTTAACATTTTTGTTCTGATGACGTAGATGGTCTTGTTTTTTGTGAGTTAGAAATTGGATTTAAGGTAAACTATTAGGGAAGTATAGTAAAAAATATTCAAATAACTGTAGCTTGTCAGTACATACTTAAATGAAATGTCGTCAAACTTGTAGAAAGTATGCTTGAAGATCATAAATTTTGATAAGTATTTTATCAACTTGTAGAGGTTCGACTGGGAAGTTGACTTATTTCTCGGGGATTTCGGCTCTCAGTCAAAGAAAAGCGTTGATTTTCTTATCTCATTGCCAACGTTTCTATCCAGATATTGTCAAGCCCTGAATAAGATCCCAACATCTGGATCGAAACGTTGGCGATGAGATAAGAAAAAGCGTTGATTTTCTTTGACTGAAAGCCGAAATCCCCGATAAATAAGTATTTGATTAACTAATGTAGTTGAAATTATAAATGATCATAGAACCATAGCACATATTTACTTATATAAGAAAATCCTATAGAAATAACACAATATGTTCATGAGCAGAGCATGAGCATGAGCATGAGCAGAGCATGAGCATAGGTGACTGTACACTTCGTAGTTGCTACTCCGTGATTGACCTGAGCTAGCAAAATTGCACAAAGAACCAATAGGCTTGCGGCTTGGGATTTGCCACCATCCTTAATGTATAAGTTTCGTGAGCTCAAACTTTATTAGGTCAATAACGGTGCTGGCCACGTCCTTACGGTCTACCGGGGAAAAAAAGGAATGTTAGTTCGACAACCGTTGCAACTAGAGGTTGTATGTTCTACTGGACTCTCCACAGTTGTCACGGGAAGGAGTTTTGTTAGTAGGGAGGGATTGATAGGTGCATAGACCGTACAGTATACACACAAATGTACAAGCAAATGTGTCACCTCAAAATTTGGAAAATTGGTGAGACCATGAAAATTTTAAATGAAAATTTATGGAACGACAAAGATTTTGCGTCACCTCGCAATTGAGGACTGTTGAACCAATATGCTGCTTGCCAAAAAATTGATATATTCAAACAATACATTGTGCCGACACTAAAAGTGACGGACCGCAGAAACTTAGGCAAAATACTGGCGAATAATTACGGACCAAATCAGTGTGGCCAGCACCGAAAGGTATCGAACTGTACAAAAATACAGGAGAATTCATCTTTTATATAAATAAAAATGGAATGGTGTTTGTATGTCACGAATAGGCTCGGAAACGGGCCAGCGGATCAACGTCATTTTTTCAGTATTTCATTCGTGCAGGGCTCCAACGTGTTCGTACGAAAAAAATAATTGGGAAATTAGACCGGGAACGCACCGAAAACGAGAAAATTTGAGATTCCATTTTGCGGGACATTTTTCAACGGAGATGCATGTAAAACGCACAGTAGGCAGGCAGAACGACGTTTGCTGGGACAGCTAGTTTTAAATAAAACAAAATTAATGAAAAATTTGGCCGACACTTAAAGTGATGAACTTTGCAGTTCTTATTGAGTAAATATATGAAGGATGATTTTAAACTAATAGATACATTTACTGCGTTTATCAAAGAAAAACAAGGAACAAACTCACCGATCATCAATCATTCACTCGAGCACCCGTCGACCTATCACTAAAACCGAAACGATCGTGCGACACTTCTTTTGGACACTCGCATACACAGCAAAGAACAACACAATACTCCTATAGAAATAACGCAATATACAAAAACTTTAGTTTCCATGGAACATTTTCAAAATTTCAGAGAAGATACTGCAATAGCAGCTTTTGAATGACGGGTGCCATTTTTGTTGGACATTTTTTATTTGTTAATAACGGTTTCTGGCACACCGTGGTTTAGCATTTACTTGTTTACAAATTTTCCACCAATCCAGTTCCAACCCAGATTCAAATAACTTGATTTTGGAACCACGCGCCTATCACCAAAACCATGACGTATTGGCCAAATACGTAAACATATTACACAAAATAGAAGTCAACAAAGGATTCTCAATCTTTTGTAGCGACTCACGTTTGATTCTTATAGAATTGAGCGACCCAACAAAACGGTTTTTTCCATAACATTACAAAAATATACTTTTTTGTATTTCTCTCGAATATTGGTTTAAAAGATTCAGAAAAACTGTTTAAACTCATGACAAAAATACAAAAAAAATATGATTTCCCATATGGAATCCCATACGAGTGTCAATTGCAATGCGCAAAGTGTAGACGCAACCCATCGTGCCCAGATTTTGCACAGATAAGATCCGTAATGGAATCAAAAAAAGATTTGATCCGAGAAAACGGTTCTGATGACCCACGCTAGTAAAAATTCAGTAAAGTTTTTAGAATTATAGTACTGCTGGATGGTCAGACGAGTAATCTACATTCATCCCATTTAATTAAAATCACTTTGGAGCTGTTCTGATTTCTGTAAAAGCTCAGATTATTGAAACTCAGCAGCATTTTACGGAAGTAAAGGTTTGCCGGAGATCGGTAAAATAAACGGATAATTTAGCGGAGATAACCAAACGTTCTTTGGTTTCTTGTCGAAATTTGGTAATTTTTTGGTGATTTTTGTAAGTTTTTTTTTAATTTTTTACTGCTGAACTTGGCGTGTAAATCTACCTGAAAATGTTAACTGCAAAATCAACTTGAACTCATTTGTTCATAGAACACATGGAAAATCTAAAACATTACCAAAATTTCAAATCCTATGATTGAAATCTCATAGTTTCAGAATCGCTATGTATTAGAACTCAGACAGTAGTTTCAATATTAAATATAATTCAAGACTAAGACTTATAATACAAAAGTTTTAATAGTAGAAAGCTAATTTCAAGCCTTATTTCTAGAAATAGAAATTTAAATTTAAGATTGAAAAATTATGTCAAAATAGGAAAAATTGCATAAAAACCCCAAGATCATACGTTTTAAACCACACAGGTACTGGAACTATTAGTCCTAACCTACAATCCTTGGGAATAACATGTACCCCACACTTCACTTTTCAAAATACCGTAATCCGGTGTAAAATTGATCAAAATTTTTGATTTTTCTTGAATAAGTGCCTTGTTTAGGCAAATGAAACATGTTTTATACTTTTAAACAAGAACTGTCTCTCTATGTATTTCTTAAGCTGCTTGAAAAAGTACTGTGAAACTTCAAAAAATGTTTGAATAGGCTTTTAAATCTGAGTTTTGATTTCCTTGTTTTGGGGTAACATTGATCACCCATGTGAACAATGTTCATTTCTGTTGAAAATACCCTTTCTTACTAAATTTGGGGGCCCAAATTGTTACTAGTTATGTACTTTTTGAGCTTAAAATTTTGTTTGTAGGGCAGGATGTAAGATCTGGAAGTCAACTTTGGTCGGTGATGCGATCCGTTGATAAGGGATATATTTAGATGAAAGATTGTGCGTAGATTGCTCTGAAGGAGAAGCGACACAGTTTGCTTGGTTGAATAACTTGTAAGCGTTATATGATAGAATGGCAGTGTGCTGTGGAAGTTGGAAGGAAGGGAAGCGGCTTTTTCATCCAGTTTTTGTTCTGGTGATGTCTATGTACTTATGAATATATATGAGTTGTATAAGTAGAAAGATACAAAGTACAGGGTGCGGCAGGAAAAAATGCGAAAAGTTCAAGGCACTATTACACGCTAAATATGGGATATATAGGGCCCATATAGCCGAGGCGGTAAACGCACGGGTATTCAGCATGACCATGCTGAGGGTGACGGGTTCGATTCCCGGTCGGTCCAGGATCTTTTCGTAAAGGAAATTTCCTTGACTTCCTTGGGCATAGAGTATCTTCGTGCCTGCCACACGATATACGCATGCAAAATGGTCATTGGCAGAGGAAGCTCTCAGTTAATAACTGTGGAAGTGCTCATAGAACACTAAGCTGAGAAGCAGGCTTTGTCCCAATGAGGACGTTACGCCAAGAAGAGAGAGAGAGAGAGATGACTATTTTTTTTATGACAGTGTATCAGTCAATGTCTATATTCTAGCACTGAAAAATAAAAATGAACATATTTGATGTTTAACATGTTATAATGTAAGCCTAATAAGCGGGTATCAATAAACTGCGCGTCCAATGGTCATTAAACAAAATGACTATAACAGTAACAAAATTAGCTTAAATTCGATGAATAACCAGACCACACTGATCCATAGCCATGTAGTTTCATATACTAGATGAAATAAGTACATATATTTGATGATACTGTAGAGAAATTTAAACATTTTGTTTTATCAGATACGAAATTTTGCGACCTGTGTACTTTTCTGCGGTTTGAAAATTCTGATAGTCTTCAGCTTCAGGCGCCGCCCTGTAAAGGTTAGTGACCAAAATGGGAACATTTTTAATTAACTTTTCAGAAAACTAGCCTATTAGAGATCATGGAACGTTGAAACATAGATTGGTTGACGTCAAATGGACGAAAACGAGGTTTGAAGTTGAAAAACACTTTCGCATTTTTTCCTGCCGCATACTGTAGGAGGAAAAAGACGGGCCAAGATTTAAACTCAGGACCTTCTGCATACGAATCACAAAAGGTAGCCACTAGACCACCAAGCACGTCAATAATATTGACGTGCTTGGTGGTCTAGTGGCTACCTTTATTATGCTACTGGATTATGCTTGACCAATAACAAATATTTGAGCATAAAACTAGTATAAATAGTGCTAAACTGCTAATGTCTTTATTTGAGTAACAATAGCTAAGTTTTATTTTAGGGAAAATGTTCTTCACAGTCCAAAGTAATGTGTATGAATAGTGCGAGCATAGCGTGAAACTATCAGCACTCTTTTACATGCCAAACAGTGTTCAGCTACATTTTCCCGGAAACATTAAAACCCCTTTTACGATCATCATGTCAATGCCTCAAAACAGTTTTCCACTATTGTCTCATTACTTCGACACCCAGCTGTTTTGCATTCAGTGCCACATTTCCAGCAGCTACAATTTCCCCAGGCGCGGCACGGTATGTCCGACCGTGATACTTAAAGCCAATGAAGCGGAGCAGCCGTAAATCATCGACCTTTAACATCGACTCGAGGGTACCATACGCCGGTTTCGATTCCAAGACGACGTCGACGAGTACTGCACATGCGATTTCAATGTTCGGCAACTGGGGACAAAATGTAGTTTAGTTTAGCTCGACGGACGCCCTTACTCGACATAGTTCCCAAAAAAGCGCAACGATTTCTCCGAAAATTGTCTATGAAGCCACGGCGCGACATCTGGTTGACAAGGTTGGGGTTCAACGCGCCGCGAGGAGTTTCGCTTTCCAGAGTGTCTTGTCGTAACGGGTCATCGGTATAAATTGGTGTTATGTTTTCAAACCCCGTTTGTTTGACAATTTCCCGAAATGAGGCATGTTCAACACGAGTAGCTATACTATTTACAAGACGCCACCAATGGCTCAACATTCAACAATAAATCAACTCCTTCTGTTCTGTGAAGTGGATTTCTCTTTGAGCAATGAAACGAATTTACACTCTACAGTAAAAGAGTGCACGATTTCCGTTACAAACGCCACTGTGTAATAAACGGTAACAATCTTGCCAGGGATTATCGCATCAAAAGATCGAGAGATTTATGAACTGAGTCTTTTTGATTTCACTCAGCTCGACTCGACTTGGGATCGGGCACAAAGTCGGCCGAATCCTGAACCGTAGCGAAAGGGATAATAAATTAGCGTTTCCGTTTGTTGTGTTTGCAAGCAGGGAGTACCACTGACTGACTGGCAAGAAATCGCGCCGTCCGATCTGACCAACAACCGCTGGCTGGGGGAAGGCACGCGAAACATGCACGTAATGGGTTATGCTGTCGGTGAAAAATTCTCGTGAAGTATTTGCGATCACGATCTTGGCCTGGTTCTGGTGGTCACCCATTGACTGGTCGAGGACTATAGGGGGCAATCAGCAGCGGTATGTTCGGCCGTGGATGGATACCCGAGTAGGATGCAATGATCGTGGTCGGGCGTTGTATTAAAATAGGAGGAGTTGAGAAAATTTATCAACATACCAAATGGTGTCAAAACCTCCCCTGAACTGAACGCTATGATCAGGTCAAGAAATTGCTAATGCGTGTTATAGAAATTTTGTTGATGTACATTCATTGGAGTGGTTTGAGTCAGGAGTCTCAATAACATGCATTTATTTGATCAACATCACATTTAAGACAAGAAATAATCAACAATAGTACGCCACAACACTCAGTTTGTGGCTGCCGCTCTCCATCCTCGATCGCGCCCAATGCTCGCAAGGTCACGCTCCACCTGGTCCATCCATCATGCTCTCTGCGCTCCACGCCTTCTTGTGCCAACCGGATCAGTAGCAAACACCAGCTTTGCAGGGTTGTTGTCCGGCATTCTCACAACGTGCCCTGCCCACCGTATCCTTCCGGCTTTGGCCACCTTCTGGATGCTGGGTTCGCCGTAAAGTGCAGCGAGCTCGTGGTTCATCCTTCTCCGCCACACACCGTTCTCCTGCACACCGCCGAAGATCGTCCTTAGCAAGCGTCGCTCGAAAACTCCAAGTGCTTGCAGGTCCTCCTCAAGCATGGTCCATGTCTAGTGCCCGTAGAGAACCACCGGCCTTATGAGCGTTTTGTACATGGTGCATTTGGTGCGTGGGTGAACCTGGAACCTCCGGTGGTAGGCCCGACTTCCGCTGATGATGTGCCTTCGAATTTCACGACTCACGTTGTTGTCAGCCGTCAATAAGGATCCGAGGTAGACGAATTCCTCCACCACCTCGAAAGTATCCCCGTCTATCGTAACATTACTACCCAGACGGATCCGGTCGTGTTCGGTTCCACCTACCAGCATGTACTTTGTTTTTGAGGCATTCACCACCAGTCTGACCTTTGCTGCTTCGCGTTTAAGTGGGTGTACAGCTCTGCCACCGTTCCAAATGTTCTGGCAATAATGTCCATGTCGTCCGCAAAGCACGCAAATTGACCGGATTTTGTGAAAATCGTTCCCCGGCTGTTGAGCCCGGCTCGTCGCATCACACCTTCCAGAGCGATGTTGAAGAGTGGGCATGAGGGTCCATCACCTTGTCACAGTCCCCGACGAGATTCGAATGAACTGGATAGTTCGCCCGAAACCCTTACACAGTTTTGCACACCGTCCATAATTGCTTCAATCAGTCTAGTCAGCTTTCCAGGAAAGCCGGTTTCGTCCATGATTCTCCATAGCTCTGCGCGGTCGATACTGTCGTATTCCGCTTTGAAGTCGATGAACAGGTGATGCGTTGGGACCTGGTATTCACGGCATTTCTGGAGGATTTGCTGTACAGTGAAGAATCCGGTCCGTTGTCGACCGGCCGTCGATGAAGCTGGCTTGATAACTTCCCACGAACTCATTAGTTTGAGGTGACAGACGACGGAAGATGATCTAGGATAGCACTTTGTAGGCAGCATTCAAAATAGTGATCGCATTCCAAATGGTCGCCTTTCTTGTGAATGGGGCAGACTACCCTTTCCTTTCACTCCTCCGGTAGCTGTTCGGTTTCCCAGATCCTGACTATCAGCCGATGCAGACAGGTGGCCAACTTTTCTGGGCCCATCTTGATGAGTTCAGCTGCGATACCATCCTTACCAGCTGATTTGTTGGTTTTGAGCAGGTGAATGGAGTCTTTCACTTCCCTCAGCGTGGGAATTGGTTCATTTCCGTCCTCCGCTGCACTGGCGTCGTCGTTTCCTCCGTTGTCGTGGTCTCCCGTGCCTACGTTCTTCACGCCATTAAGGTCAAGATCTAAGTGCTGCTTCCAAGTTTCGATCAATTTACGTCCGTCCGTCAAGAAGCTTCCGACTTTACCCCTGCATATTTCGGCTCGCGGCACGAAGCCGTTGCTGGATGCGTTGAGCTTTTGATAGAACTCCCATGTTTCTTGGGAACGGCACAGCTGTTCCATTTCTTCGCACTCCACTTCTTCCAGGCGGCGCTTTTTCTCCCGAAAGAGGCGGGTCTGCTGCTTCCGCTTCTGTCTGTAACGTTCAACGTTCTGTCGGGTCTCTTGCTGCAGCATTACCGTCCTCGCTGCGTTCTTCTCCTCCAAAACCGTTCTGCACTCTTCGTCGAATCATTCGTTCTGTCGATCCCGTTCCACGTACGCGATGGTGCTCTCGGCTGTGTCATTGATGGTTGCTTTCACTGTACTCCAGCAGTCCTCTAGAGGGGTTTCACCCTCGCCCTCGTCTGGCAACGCGGCCTCGAGATTCTGCGCGTATGCTGAGGCGACATCCGGTTGCTTCAGTTGCTCTTGGTTGTACCGTGGCGGTCGCTGGTACCCCAAGCAGCACACAAGTCACAAAGGAGTGTCGACAGCACAGGTTTTTGGTTGGACACGAGTCATTTTCAAGTTATTCTTCCTTTGAGTTAGAATTACATGAATGCAGCTCCTATACAACCAAAAACCTGCGCTGTCGACACTGCTTTGTGACTTGTGTGCTGCTTGGGACCGTACATTGTTGATGACGGAGAGTTTTCGGCGTAGTTTGACCATCACCAGATAGTGGTCGGAGTCGATGTTGGCGCCACGATAGGTCCTGACGTCGATAATGTCGGAGAAGTGCCGTCCGTCAATCAGAACGTGGTCGATGATCCGTCTGCTGTGGTGATCTTCAGGTGTAACGATAAGGGAGGCTGTTTTGGGAAAAGGTGCTGCGTATGGCCATATTTTTGGAGGCGGCGAAATCAATGAGTCGTAGGCCGTTTTCGTTAGTCTGCTGGTGGGCGCTGCACTTACCAATCGTCGGTCGGAATTCCTCCTCCTGGCCTACCTGAGCGTTTAAATCTCCTATGATGATCTTGACGTCGTGGCTTCGGCAGCGATCGTACTCGCGTTCGAGTTGCGCGTAAAATGCGTCCTTGTCATCATCAGTGCTTCCGGAGTGTGGGCTGTGCACGTTTATTATGCTGAAGTTGAAGAATCGGCCCTTGATCCTCAACCTGCACATTCTTTCGTCGATCGGCCACCAACCGATCACGCGCCTCTGCATATCACCTATCACTATGAAAGCTGTTCCCAGCTCGCGTGCTCTGGTAGATGGTATGATTACCTCTAAACGTTCGCACCTGTCCAACACACCTCCTGCAGCGCTACGATGCCGAACCCGCGGTCCTTCAGTAGATCGGCGAGTATGCGGGTGCTCCCAATGAAGTTGAGAGATCGGCAGTTCCACGTGCCGAGTTTCCAATCGCAAGTCCATTTTGTTCGCTGGGGTCGTTGCCGTTGGTCTCGGTTCGTATTATTCTGTTGCTGATTTTCCGTTACAATGGTTTTTTTTACGGCTGGCTCGTAGGGCCTGACACCAACCCCCTAGTTTCCGGAGGACCATAGTGCACAGTTGAGCTTAGAGTCCTTCCCTGGCACTCGGACGTTGATGAGCCGCCCCTAATATGGGGATCAGACGCTGTTGTGTGCCGCTCCTCCAGGAGAACAGAAGCTCAGGTTTGCCAAAGCAAACCACCCCCCCGTTCCCTGTCAGCCTACGACAAAAGTTTCCACCGGGGTTGGTTACCCGATCTTTCCTAAGGTTGCTCATAGTTTCCGGCCGGTACCACGAGGAGGTAGGGATAGGAGTTGCTGGGCAGAGGCTAGTGGATCACAATGGGATCTGAATTGCGCAGCATACCCAGCCTTTACCGTGCCGAGTCTCTCAATATTTTTTTGGCAAATTAGTGAACATAAACACTTAACTCTCTTTTGGCATTAGGGTCATTTTTGACCCAAACCGTACACTACGTCTGTTTGTGAGCTGCTGCCAACGTAATGCAAAAGGAAGGTTAAGGCCATATATGGGCTTTGTTGTTATACTACTGAGACGGTGCACCATCTTACACGACCTTGAAGCATATTTCTGTAAATTATTTATTCCCATAGATGTTCTAGGTCCCCCAAAGAACTTCCGTGAAAAAAGGCTTTAAGATCTTCAAGCGTCATCGATCGATGGATTGTTGTTTCATTACTGATACGATGTCCATGGAACATTGTTCTGTAGAAAACTAGTTTGCAAAGATGTTCTAGGTCGTCCAAGAACTTACGCGAGTAAAGACCTTAAGACCTATAAGCGTAACTGATGGGTTTTTTTTCCATTACTGATGCGGTGCAGTATTTTACAGGTCCATGAAACATTGATCTGAAAATAACCAATTTTCAAAGATGTTCTTGGAGAACCTACGACAACTGATTGGTCTTCAGCAATGACAAGTTATGGCGGGTCAGTGGGAGGATGCCCAATGAACCATAGTTGAGCGGAAGAATGAGAAGTAGAAGAAGCAGAGAAGATAATGAAGAATAATAAGAATAAGAAGAAGAAAATAAGAAGAAACCGTAGGACGTGAAGGAGCGTAGGGACACCAGGCCTAAGAAACAAAGGAGGGCAGGTGCCAAGCGTGAGAGGGGCGACGCGCTTATCATAAAGACTGAGCAGTAGGCCGCCCCTGTTTTTGCAAAAGTTGGGAATGTTAAAAGTTCAAAATTGCAAAACGATCGTTTAAGCTTAAAAACCATCATGCCAAAGTTTGAAGTCCGTATCTCAAGGCTAAGTGGTCCCCCGCGGGGCCTAAAGTTCTCAAAAATTGTATGGGGTTATTATGAATTTTTTTCGACGAAAAAAAAAATCATTTTATATTAAAGCGATGATTTTAGGACCCTAAAGGGCCAAAAATATGCTCAGAAATCTCGATATCTCTTTTCGTTTTTGAGTTATCGGACAAAATATGGCTGTATTACTCAGGTATCTCAAAAAATGGTCAACATGTTCATTTTTAGGTAGTTTTTTTTTTGTCAATAACTCAGAAACGAAAAGAGATATCACAATTCTGAGCACATTTTTGGCCCTTCAGGATCCTAAAATCATCGATTTTAGTAGACATATGGTATTATTTCCGTCGAAAAAATTTCATGATTTTCTTGACTCCATACAATTTTTGAGAACTTTAGGCCCTGTGGGGGACCACTTAGCCTTGAGATACGGACTTTAAATTTTGGCATGATAGTTTTTTAGCTAAACCGATCGTTTTGCAATATTGAACTTTTAACATTGCCAACTTTTGCAAAAATAGGGACGGCCTACTGATGGTGGGCTAGTCAGTATGCCAACTGACCTTGCACGGGCTACCGGAGGTTTGCTTCAGGTGTCTGGAACCAGGACACAAGTCATGGGACTGTTAAGGCCCTGACAGGAGCAAACTGTGTAGGTGATGCGGCGACGGAGACCATAAGGCATAAGACTACACGAGTCTTACCAAGTGTTTGATTTATTGCGGGCAATCCGAGAACAACTAGCACCCAAGGGCACCCAGCTTTCAAAGAAACCGTAATGAACAGATCACAGTGCAGGTAACGCAGCTAAACACTTAACTACTGTGACGCAGCTCAGCAATTGCTTTGTAGGGCAGTTTCTTAGTGGGGGACGGATATCGCCATCATAGCGGATCGATATCGACCCATATCCTGCCGGTAACGGAAATTGGGTCGCAGATAAGCCCGGACAAATGGTGGCGATAAGGACGACGGGTAAATACCCAGTCCAAGAGTTGAGGTCTACTACCTTCTTCTTTAGCTGATACATATGCGCCTCCGGTCGATAGAGCAGTTCACGCTGATGCTGGACTTGCGACCGTGCTGGCTAGGCGAAAAACGATTGTAATAGCAGAGGTGACTTCAATGCCTGGTCCATGGAAAGGGGAAGTCGTTTTACGAACCAGAGTGGTGAGACACTGGCCATGCTAGATGTCGATCTGGCTAATGTAGGTACGAAGAGTACCTTTAGTCGGAACGGAGCGGAGTCGATTATTGACGTTACTTTTTGTAGTCCTGGCCTAACAAGTAGTTCGAACTGGGTGGTAGACGATGGCTACACTCACAGCAATCAGCTGGTGGTTGGCTACAGTATCGACGATAACAATAGCAGGCAACACCGGCTTACTGTTGGACTCAAGCGACTGCGAACCTACGCTGCATCTGCCTACGGACTATGCGGTGGATGCAGCGAGCACGAGCTGAGGATGAGCGAAACGAACGGCGGGTGGTGTTCGCCGCAGCTAAAATCATGCTGGAGACCGAGATTAGGGCAAAAAACGGCCTGCATTTAGGATCTCTGTAAGAGTGTCAATTCGAATCCATGGAGTGATGCCTGCAGGATGATGATGGCCAAGACGAGAGGTGTAATGGCTCCTACAGAGCAATCTTCAGAGATGTTGGAGATGTTTTCCGCGTCATAATCCTAGTCCTAGTCGCTGGCAATGAGGAGAAGGTCACCGATGAAGAACTTGCGGGGAAAGCTAAGTCCCCCAGCGTAGGTAATGTCCCAGGTCCTCCCCATAGCAAGTCATCGATGTTCGTTGCTGCATGGCTACGCAGCCAACCTTAAGGTTGCGATGTGCACTAGCCCCTCTCTGAAGCAATGCTTTCTTTGTGGTTCCGGACAGACGTAGGGTTTGGCGGTATTAGAAATGTGTTAAGTGTGTCGGGGGTGTAGTCCTGTCTTCTACTTTGCCTGTAGCCTGGTAGGAGACGGTCCCCACCTCAACACTACCTGACCTGGGCCGTTCGGGTGTCTGTTGAGCAGATTATCCCCTCACTGTTCAGAGAAGAAAAAAAAACACAAGGTTATGCTTAAATAGAATCTTAAGTGATTCTGCTATATTATTGTCGGGCCGCCACCAAACCGGACTTCGCACAATCAAGTCGCGACGCGACCCAACTCGCGACGTTTTTTAATCATGTCAAAAGTAGTGCGCATCCTTCCCGTTGTTGTCAGCAACACAGCGCACTAGATGCGAAACAGTTGCGACACTTGTGGACCAAGAAAATGGCAATTTTTGATTGAATGTCGGTCTTGATTCCAACCGGATAGACAATATAATTTACGTCTGTTATTCCTTTGACATTTCTCCCTACTCGGGTCTACGGCGGTCCCAAAAGAGGAGCGCTACTATAGCAGCAACAGAAGGAGCAGCAAATTGAAATATTGTGTCTCGCCTTTTGTATGCGCGGCGGCGCGGAATTTCGCTGCCAGGCGAGCGACCATCATCAATCGGCATGGCTTGTGTGTGTGGAGAAGTGGCGGCCGAGATGCATCTTTTCCCGAAGGGGCATAATTAAGTTGGTCCAACATTGCCAAACAGGATCGAAAACATCGATCGCGGGCTGCTAATTGGGACTGTCGATTTGCGGCGATTGATATGTGTACCTACTACATCGCCAGTCCGCCGCAGTGAGTTTCCCTTTTGGTTGAAGTATGATGTGTTGTGTTGTGGGATGAACAGACAAGGAATGTGAGTTAAGATAGAATGGAATATTTGTGTTGCACTTGATGTATGCATGAATGTGATTATCAATTGCGATATACACTTAGAATTCTGAAGTTATACATTCGAAACTGAACGTAATTGACCAGGAAGCATTTATTTTCCACTTGATGCTACAAATCAACCAAACAAGCAAATCACTAGTAAATTGACAACAACCAGAAACTAGATACGTAAACAGTTCTACAGCACGTGAATTCGATTGTGTAACAAGCGTATGTCAAATTGATTTCCATTGTGTTCCGCATCCGTCAAACGACGTCAGTATGCAACGTCAATTCGATCAACGACTCAACTGATTGAATCACAAACCCGAGGGAACCCACCACCAGTTCCGATTGTATTCATCCTCTCTATTCTACACCCCATTTCATCATTCACCATAGTTTGTCAATCAGTCAGTCAAATGCAATAAAAACCACCATCATCTTCGTTGCTTTTCAACGACCAAATAGCCCTTTAACGGCTCAATTAAATTTGTATCTCGACGACCCTTCATAGTCGTATACAACTCTTTTGAAGCACCATTTCTAGCATCATGCATCTTTTCCATAAGAAACTAGATCCCAATAAAAGCTGTTAGGTTCGCTCATTTGGGTGCGCATATTAAACATGTGTATTGGGTCGTAAAACGGGCACTGTCAGCGAGATGGATTTATCCGAATATCAATCGGTGATAACGATTTCAGAACATGATGGGTCTCTCCAGATGGATCCAAATGTGACAATTTACGACTATCATTTGTGTGATCGAGAATCGATTGGAAAGGGGAAAGTTTTGACGGGAATTGAACTACATCAATGCTAGAGGTTAAGCTTTTATTTAGTTTTAAAGCTCAAGTGGGTCATAATGTTTCTTTGTATTGACTCGGTAGTTCTATTGATAAATTAAGCGAACTACAATGTTCTCGCTCTGACGTTTCGGTTCAGGTTTGGAACTTTCTTCAGGGATCCATAATTTATTAACATTAAGGACAATAGTTATTTAGGGATCCCAGAAGCTATGACGCAGGACGATGCTTCTTCGAACTTACACAATATAGCACTGGAAGGAGCTAATAGGAGAGCTGGTGTGCAAAGGAGCGGAACCATTGTCACACGGTCGCATATGCTCCTGGGCTTCGCAGACAATATCGTTCAACATCGGAATTGACCGTTGGACCGTGGAAGAGGCGTTCATACCTTTCGAGAGGAAGACTACGAGGATTGGATTTACGATTAACATCACGAAGACCAAATATACGATTGCTGGTGGCCATCGTAGGAATTGTTTATCTTAGTACGCTTTGACTCCGGTCGCTTCATGCGGTCAAGAATCGTGGACGTTGATAGAACTTGATCGGAGCGCCTTTGGAGTCTTCGAACGTAAAGTGCTGCAAACAATACTCGGCGCCAAACTGGAGGACGGCATCTAGCAGCGTCACATGAACCAAATATATAAAAAATGGATATAGAGAAGCGAATAAAACACGGCTGACTGCGGTGGGCTGGGCACGTAGCTCGTATGCCAGATGAACTACACGCTAAAACTATATTCAGTAGATACCAAGAAGGGGCTGTCGGATTCGTGGAAGGCAGCGCACATGTTGGCTTTTTGCAGTTGAGGAGAACCTAAGGACAAGCAACTCCTAAGATGTTGGAGTTTTCGCACCAGGATGACGTGGTGTATGTTCAGCATGCCTGTGTGGGTCATATAGACCCCACTGTCCTACTAGGGTTAATCGTTCAGGACACCAGGAAGCGATTGGCCTAGAACCGAGACCAGTGTGGAGGCCAATGTATCATTTGGCGTAGACTCGCCGCTACGAGTTGTAGGCCATCAAGTACCTATTAAGTATGAATATGAATACATGGTGTAGAACAAAACAAAAACATGCAGTCAAAGCTTTGCGCTTCCTCGTGGTTTTTTTAGAAGAAGAGACGATCATTTGGAATGTGCAAAAAAAATCTGTGGTACTGGGTCTTTTCCCAGACATTCCTTCATAAATTCCAACAAATTAGAGGAATATTTTGAGAATTTTTCGAAAACTCGTAACGAGATTTCCTCAGAAATTTATTCAAGAATTACCCTACAAATTTCTCCTGACATTCCTCTAATATCCAAGTGTCATTCGGAAATTTTCTCCCGGGATTTCCGAAGTTCTCATTTCTTCAGAAATTCCTCAAGCGATACCTTCAGAAAATATTCCAGGGAATTTATAAGAAATTCTGCCAAGAGTCATAGTTCCCTTAAGAATTTTCTCCAAAAGAGTTCCAGAGATTACCCCAAAATGTTGTTCAAGAACTGTTTTATAAAACCTTCCCTGGATTCCTCTCGATTTTACTTCAAGGATTCCTAACATAGTATATTCCACGGATTTCTTTTGAATGTTTTTTTAGAACTTCCAGGTATCCACCAAAGATTTTGTTTTAGAAATCCGTACGAGATTTTTTTACAGAAAATCATTCACGGATTCCTTCAGAAATGCATGTAGCGATTCCATAAGAAAATTATAGGTTCTTCCAAAAGTTTCCCCAAGAATTTCTGTAGAAAATCTTCCACAAAATCCCTTACCGGATCTTTCTATAAATTTGTCCAAGGAATTCCAGGGAAATCTTCTATGGATTTCTTCCAAAACTATTCCAACGATTCAAGCCCGTGCACAAGGGAGGGGTTTTGTCGATTAAACCCATCTCTTTTTGCCCCAAGTTCAGGCACTATAGGCGCCATGCACCCCGTTTTTTACCGAAAATGTACAAAACCCATCACTTTTTGCATTTTTTGTGGCACGTACCTATTATTTTTATTGACTTTTTACTATGAGGAAATTCATTCCGAGGCTGGTTCATCCCCGCATGTGGCTACATGGATTCTTCCAGAAATTACTCGAGAAATTTGGTTTTTAAATCTACCACGGTTTCTTTAAAAAACTCCTCCTGGCTATTTTTTTCCACAAGGGTTTCTTTGAGAAATTTCTCAAGGGCGTCCGTTAGATATTCTATCTCCCACCATTCTTGTAGATATATTTCTTTGGGTTGCTTCTGAAACACCACCAGGAATTACTGAAAAAAATCTTTTAGGGTTTAAAAAAATCATCGGAAATTTCTCCAGGGATTCCTTCTGAATTCAGGGGCTTTCAGGGCTTTCTTCATAAATTCTTCCAGAGGTGATTTAATAAATTCTTCCGCTGGTTTATTCAGAAAATTTTCCCAATATTCCTTCAGAAATTCGTACAGGTATATCTTCAGAAATTTTACCAGAGATTTGTTCAGGAATTGTTCTAGGAGTCCCATTGAAAGTTCCCATATGAATGTGTCCAGAAATTTCATCAGCGATTCATCAAAAAAAATCCTGCAGAAATTCTTGCAGAGGTTCTAACATTACTACTTACAGTGATTCCGGCAGGAATCCCCTCAGACATTCACGCAGGAGTTCATACAGAGATTTCTCTAGAATCTCCTCCAGACATTATTCGATGTGGAACACCAGAAATATATTCGCCACTTCATCTAAGGATAACTTCACTAATTTATCCACGAATTTTATCAGAAATTGGTTCAAAAATATTTTCTGGGAATTTCTTCTGGAATTCCTTTGGAAATAAATAAAAAGTTTTTCACAGGGATCTTTGCAGACACGTATCTATGCGCTTTTCAAGGTATTCAGGTTTTTTTTTGTCCACAGATTTCATTAAAAGGTTTCTCCAGGATTTTTTCTGTACATTTCTCATTTTTTTTTCAAGTATTCAACCAAGGATTTGCCAAGAAGATTCTCCAGAAAGTTCTGGAGAAATTCCTCCTGGGATTCCTTCGAGAATTTTCCTGGGATTTATTCGGAAATTTTGCCTGAGATTCATGCAAAAGTACTTCTTAAGATTTCTACAGAGGTTTTACAGAATACTTCTTAAGTAATTCTGCAGTAACCTCTGGGGGGCTTCCTGGCAATATCCGTCGAGGAAATTCTGAACTAATAACTTGAAAACTGTCTGTAGAAACCACAGACAAACGTTTTGATGAGATTCTTGAGAAATCCTTCAAAAAAAAAATCTAAGAGATCCCTGAAGGATTTTCGAAAGGAATCCTTGGAAGAACTCATGGAGGTACCTCTGAAGAAATTCTCAGAAACAAATTATACAATATCTGAAGCGATTTGTACACGAAAATCCCTTAATAGCTAAATGGAGAAATTTCAGAAGGAAATCCTGCAGAAACAATAAAAAAATCCTCGAGAAATTCTTTAGAGAACACCTGAAGACATTGACCAATTAATTTTTGAAGGAAACTTTTAAATAATATTTGAAAAAAAAAACTAAGAACCCTGTACAGGTATTCATAGAAACTTTTCATGAAAAATTTTCTGAAAAAAATGCTATTGAATATACTTCAGAGTAATTTGTGCAGGATTTGTTGAGAGAATCATTGTTGAATCCCTGAGGTGAATACCTAAAGGAATTATTAGAGAAACCCTTGGAGAAACTTCTAGAAGAATTTCTTGAGAATTTCCAAAGAAATCGCCGGGAAAATTCCTGAACAAATGGAGTTATACCTGAAGGAACCTCTGTAGAAATTCAAGCAATAATTTCTGAAAATATAAAATCTGAAGATCAAAATCTGAATTTCTAAAAAAACCCTGGAGGAATTTATGAATGAATCTCCGAACCTTTGTGAAAAAAACCCTGGAGTTAGGAATCTCCATCTTTTGAAAAACAAAAAAAAACGTGTGGAGAATCCCCTGAAGAAATTTATTCAGAAATGTTTGAAGAAATACATGAAAGAATACAAGCATGTACTTATGTAGCAATTCTTGAATGAGTTTTCTATAGAATCCTTTGAGAAATTCTAGGAGACATTTTTTTCAATTTTCAACTAGACCAAAAAAGTCCGTTGAATTGATGAACAACAAATATAAAGTAATCCAGAGACAAACTTATGAGGAAACCTGTGGGCCAGTTTCAAGATTTTTTTTAAGAAATTTCATGGCAAACTTATGAAGCAGTGCCATTCAGAATTTCTTTCAAGCATATCTTCAGGAATTTTTCAGAAATTTCTTGAGAAATAATTCCTCTGAAGCTTTACAGAAATTCTTTCGGAAATTACTCGTTAGATTTTTCTAGGAATCTTGACAGAAGCTTAAGTTTTTCTCCAGACATTCTTTCAGGAATTTCTTTTAAAATTCGTTCACGAGTTCCTCCCGGAATTCTTTTAGATAATCTTCCAAGAATATTGGTAAGCGATTTCTTTATGAATATTTCTAAACATTTATTATTATATCCTTTGGTTTTCTGAGGAAATGTTGCGCAAATTTATTTAGCAACTTCTTCCAGGATTCTTTTCACAAATTCCCTGGGTTTCTTTTAAAATAATCCTCCAGAATGCTCTTAAGAACATCTCCAGGAACTTCTACAGATTTATTCATAAATTCTTCCAGAGATTCTTTCAGAAAATTTCTCCACGGAGGCCATTTAAAACTTCTTCAAGAATTCCTTCAAAAATAGCATCAAAGATACCGTCAGTAATTTGATAAGAAGTTGTTATCTAATCCGACGTATCAGTAGGTCGGCTCCAAAGGCACGTTCTCGTCTGGTTTACAGAAGAATAATATTTGAGTAATTTTTTAAGGATTACCTGGTTTTTGCATCCTTGAGGTATTTCTGAATTAAACCTCGGAGAAATTTCTGACAATATTCTATAAAGAAAATCTGCAAGAATCTGTGCATAAATTGCAGACAAAGGTACTGGAGGAATAATTGAATATATCTTTTAATAAATCTCTGAAGGGATTCCTGGACGATGATCTAAAGGGAGGAATTCTCTAAAGAATTTCTTGCAAATTATCTGAATGTTATTAAAATATAAAATTTCCTTACGCTATTTTCTCAGGGGAATTTTTGGAAGAAAATTTAGCATCAGAAATTAAAATCAAATGTAGATGATTTCTTTCAGTGATGTGAAGAAAAAAAAATTGGAAATTTAAAGGAATCTTTAAAGCTTAGAAAATTAGAAAATGCTCTACAGTTATTCTAAGAAGAATTTCTTTAAATATTTCAGGGGAAACGACAAGAAAAAAAAACCAAAGTGATTTCTGAAGGAGCTGCTGAAAGAATCTCTGAAGAGATTCCTGAAGACTGAGAGGTCCCCGAAAAAAAAATCTGTAAAATCCCCGAAGTTAGGTTTTGATGAAACCTGTGCAGGAATATGTGAGAATCTTTTGGGAAACCCCCTGGAGCAACTTCTAGAAGAATCTCTTCAGATTTTTTGGAGCAATTTCTGAATTTCAGGGGAAACGCCTGAGAGAATCCCTGGAGAAATTCCTGAAAAGAACTCTAAGGAAATATACAGATAATTTTATGAAGGAGAACCTCTTTAGGAACACCAACAAACATTTCAGAAACCTCGAGAACGTGAACGACGACAGCTCATCTTCTTGCTCAATTGAAACCACCAACAAGCGGCGGCTGAGATCAACTACGGCAAAGGAAAGGAAGAAAATGTGTTCTAGTTTAACTTCTCTGAACGATTGTCAGCCCAGTGTTGATAACCTTTCTCAGGGTGATGCAATTTTTTCGGACTTTAAAAGTCCAAATACATCAACAACTATTTTTAAATCGGTTAAAAATAAGAAGAAGTTGTAAAGATTGTTATACTGCAAAGAGACGAACCAGCTCAGGGCTGAAAGTCTCAAAAATAAAGAAATAAAAAAAAAAAAATAACATTTCAGAAAGCATTACTGCAAAATATCTGAATTTCTGAAGAAATCGATAGTGGAATTCCGGAATGAATACCCGGACGGTCTTCTGAAAAATTGGGTACAAGTATCCTTTGAGAAATTTCTGAAAAACAGCCGGAGGAATTTCTGCAGAAAATATTGTTTTAAGGGATAACTGAAAAAATACATGATGTTATATTGGAAGAAATTCTTGCAATAAATCTAGAAGAATTCCTGGAAAAATCTAAAAAATGCTGAAAGAAGTTTATATTGCTAGAGATATCTTTGCAGAAATTCTTGCTGAACTCATGAAAAAAGATTTTTCATTGATGAAGAAGAAGAAAAGAATATTCTTAGAAGAGACATGTGCCTTTGTGTTTTTCTACCTAGGGGAATCCTTTATAAATTTTCTGTTGAAAGCTCTCAAGGAAGCTCTATCAAAAAAAAAAATCTATCAACATTCTAGTGGTTATAGTCTTTAATAAAACATCTGGTTTCTTTATGTTTAAATCTTTCGCACAAGGTAGGCGAAAATTGTACTTTATGTATGGAAAACAAATGATTTTGTATTGAAGTTTTTATAAGGAATAGCAGTAGCAATTCACAAAAACAAAATAAAATAAAAAATCACGCTGATTTCGCCGCCAACGCTTAATAGCCGCAACGCCGCGTCGCTTTAAATTACCGTATACGCCACCGCCGGTGAAATCTGCTTCGGCGCAACGTCCACTCCGGATATTCCAGAAGTGATCATAATAGTCAATAGTCATTTTTATAGCTATAAGAATCGTATTGATAGAAAATTCTGAAGAATGAGCTGCCACACTTCCTGTTGTGGAGCAAAAATTAAAGTGACCCTCACTACAGGTTCCGCCAGGGCACCCAGGACGTTCCGGAAGTGGCCAAAATGGTCAGTGACTATTTTTATTCCAATTGATGGAAAAGCATGAAGAATGAGCTGTCGCACGGTATGGATTGAAGTAAAAGTGCAAGTGTCCTCTACTACAGGTTCTGCCCGGACACCCCGGATGTTCCGGAAGTTGTCAAAATGGTCAATTACCATTTTTATAGCTATAAAACTCCTATTGATGGAAAATCATGAAGAATAAACTGCCGCATTATATGTTTTGGAATAAAAATGAAAATGTCCCCTTGCACCGGTTCCCCCGGGAGCACTCCGGATTACCCAGGATCATCCAGAACATTGTTCAGAACATGCAGAACTCCTAACATTCAAAAAAATTACTGATCGAACCTGCATCGATAAAGTTTCGATTATTCTCAATGTTTCATAGTCATTTCATAGAGAAAACAATTTGTTCTGGTTGAAATACCCTAAATGCCATAATGTTGGTACTCTACGGGAATCCGGAATAACTCCGGAATCATCTCGATTTCAGTCTTCCGGATCTAGTTTCTCAAAACTAGAATAAAAAATTAATACTGTCTCAAAATTTCATTAGAATTGGATAAAAACCAACAGAGTTAAAAACCGGGTGTTAAAAAAATAAAAAAAATATATAAAACAACTTTTTTTCGTTAAAAATATAAATCTTCAATTTGCAGTTTTACGTTCTGTTGCTAATGCCAAACAATTAGAACAACCACCATGCTGACTTTTTCTTTATCCCGAACGCTCCGTTAGCATTCCTCCAAGAAGCATATAATTGCATCTAACGTCCGAATCCTAATAATAGCAAATGCGTTAATATAATCGTCTCCCACCGCCACTTACTTACATACGACGATAGGATTGCGATGAATGCACCGCTTTCATCGAAAACTCACATTTATTCTAATGTGATGGCCAACCTGGAACTGATTTGCTCAATTTATGCGCATCAAAGCGTGCTCATCTCTATCTATGATCGAAGGAGTGGCCGCCCACATGGTGTGGTACGTACATGAATTTCTTCATTCTTTTTGCTAGAATTTCCTGGTATCATTCAACATGAGGTACTGACTGAAATACTATGTACTGACTGGTGCTGCATCATAGATCGAGAGAACTGCGCTCAGCTGCTTGATGGAGGCAGTTTGATGAATGAGCAATGAAAGAAGGCAAATTCAAAGGTTTTGAACTAAAAATGCAATTGAAAAAAGCGAAACTGTAAAGAAAAGAACAGTGAAACAGTTAATAAATAACATGAACTTAAATTTAAAAAAAAAAAAACAACGAGAAAATGAGAAGGGTAGCTTAAATAATAAATCAAGAATTAAAAAGTAAGTAAAAATGGAATAAAACTTCAAAAATAAATTGTATATAAAAATAAGAAGTAACAAACGTAAGTGAAAAAATAAAATTTTAAATATTAAGTGACCAACAAGTGTTTTGTTTACAACCGTGTTACTTTTCTACGCATTTTGAATAATATACCTTCGATTCAGCAAAATTGTTAATATTTTTTTAGTTCTTTCTTATATGCTTCTTCCTAATTAACTTAATTTTTTGATGATGCTTTTCATTGTTTAGTTAAAAAATAACGTTTTGGTAGTTTACCCTCTAATTATTTTGGTGAACGCCTCCGCATTGAAAGCTAAATTTAATCTTCCCTTTTAGAGTGCATGGATGCATTTTCCCCAGTTTACGATCACTCGCGTGAGATGCACACATTCCTGCCTGAAGCATGATTGTCGTCGGCGGCATCGGTCGACGGGCGACAGTCGCATAATAATTAAAAGTTCATCAACTTTTACCGCATTTGCGCGATTGAGAAAAAAAAAGTAGAACCACAGCAGAATCAATGCAACAAAGGTCCCAGTCGATCCCAGCTCAATACAGATATGGGACGTTTCAATGCGGAGCGACAGAATGCACTTGGACTTTGGTTTAGGTCACACATGTCACAGCTGTGCGGAGGGGACTTTCCCATATTTGGCGTGAAAACATCCGAGAAATTGACGGAACGACAAATGGAACCGAGAGTTATTTTGTGGTATAGAATTACATACAGCAACAGGCCGTCATTCATTCGTCGCTGATGGAGAGACAATCTCGTAAATCTCCGATTTCAAACATGTTCACTGTTGGGTGACATTAGTGTGGTTTATTGCTTTTTCATTTTTATTTTCGTGCAACACAGAAGTACTGAAAGGTCTTAGCTCATTTTTAGAATTGATTGTCGAAAAAAATCAAGTAGTGGGTCTTTGAAAATAGACTGTCAGTATGTGTGAAACGGATTGTGCATGTAAATTCGAGCATACTAAATACATTCATTAGTACTGACGTCTTATCATTTCAACACGTTCTATTTCAAACGAAATACTGTTAGTTTACTGCTAGCTTAAAGCTTGAACGAAAAAAAAACAACAACAAGAACTGTATAAGCTTTGAGAGATTCTAATCATTAGAAAGCTTTGCATGATAACAAGAAAAACACCCATGTCTCTTAGGTGAATAAATCTGTTTCATTTTTTCGGGACAAGCCAGTCTTCGAATGCATCCTGATGGGTGTTATTTTTGGGTTCTCTGGTCTGGTGACCACCAGAGTGCAATCGGTGAAAAATCATTTCGAAGCACCACAAAATGCTAAATGCACAACGCCGCCGTCGGCCGTTTTGGACGAGTGGTTTGATGACGGGTGTCAAACATGTATCGGTAGCAGACCGTCCAGGTCAACGTGCTATTTCAGAGGAGGAGGGGCCCGACCACTCCCACCATGAAACATTTGGACAAATTTGTTAGTTTGTTTGTTTATCGTCAGCCAGTTGAGAATCCGATTAAGAACCACTAGAATTAATTTATCCCAAGGTAGTCGTCGCTAATGAAATAACTCTTAACCGTTTCAAGGTTTATAAGGTAATCTCTCTCACAGTTTGAGAACCAATTTACGACATCGACAGCAATTTACAGCCCGCTCTAATCACTCTCGACTCGACTTGATAAATTATGCTTGTCGTCGCGGTGGCGAACGGCAGCCGAACATCTTCTGGGTGGATGTTATGTCTTAGTTAGAACTGTTTTAGCATCGACTACAGTGCCATGGACGGTACCAGATATTCCGTTATTAAGGGATTTGTGTATATATATTGTGATGTTAAATTTGTAATCTCTCGCGAATTCCTGGAAATTTTTTAGTAGATCCTCCAGAAAATCTCAATCATGCCACATGGGATGGAGTCCACATACCTCATAAGGAGTGTATCGTAAATTAACTGTAAATGTTCAGGATGCTCTATCTCGAAGAATGTATGGTCTTATCATCATTGGAATAGCTAAGATTTTTTTTCTGGAGGGGGGCCAGGGAGGGCCTGACTTGAGATGACTAATAAGCGGCATGGGCGCCCCATATGTGAACATGCAATTCGGCATTCGAGTTTTAAGGAATCAAAATGACTGCTTTAGATTGGTTTCTAGTTTCGTAAACTATATGAGTATGAACAATTCCTCCCATAGCTTACTGCAGTGATTCCATCATGAATTCCTCCAGAGATTCCTTCAAGAATTCCATCAGACATTTCTTCGGGAATTTCTCCATATATTCCTTCCAGAAATCTGCTAGAGATTGCTCCAATAATTCCATCTGGAATTATTTGAAGTATTTCTGCACGAATGCCTTTCAGAAATTCTTTCAGAAAATTTTACTAGAGATTTTTTTTAAATTAATCCAAAAATTTCTTGTAAAAAACGTACAAAAGTCCTTTAGAAGTCCATTCAAGTATTCCTTCATCAATTCGTCCAGGAATTTCTGCAGATATGGATTTCTTCAAATTTTTTATCCAGGGATTCCTACAAAAATTCTTCCAGGAATTCGCTAAAAAAGCTCTGATGAGATTCCCTAAGAAATTCCTCATGGGATTGCTTCCGGGATTTATCATGGGGTTTCCTCACAAATTCCTCCAAGAATTTTTCCAGGGATTCACCCGACCATTCCGTCTGTGTTCAGGAACAACTTCCAGGATTATTTAAAAAATGCCTCCAAGAACTTTTCTTGGGATTTCTTCAGGAATACTCCTCCAGCAATTAATCCAAGATTTCCTCCAGAAACTGTTTAGAGATTCCCTTAGAAATCTCTTGAAATTGCTTCCTGGGTTCGTCCAAGAGCTCCTCTACGTACTCTTTTTAGGAGACCTTCAGGATTTACTCATGAATTTCAGCGATTTCTTCAGTTCTTCCTCCTGGGATCTCTTCAGATGTTCCTCCTTAACTACGTTCAGAAATTGATCCTTGGATTTCTGTAGGAATTCTTCCTCGGATTCCTCGAAGAATGCCTCAAGGAATTCTTCCAAAAATTCCTCCAGGAATTCTTCCAGGATTCTCCTGAGAATTTCTGCATGGATTCCTCTGAAAATGCCTCTAGGGATTCGTTCGGGAATTACTCCAGAAATTCCTACAAGTATTCTTCAAGAGATACCATAAGGAATTCCTCTAGAGATTCCTCCAGGGAGTCCTCCATGAATTTCTCCAAAATTGTTTCAGGGGTTCCTCCTGAAAGTGTTCCAGTAGTTCTTGAAGGAAATTCCCTAAAAATTCCTCCAGGAATACTTCATAGAATTTATGCCGGGATTCCCCTAGGAATTCCTCTAGAGATTTCTCGAAGAATTTCTCTAGAGATTTCTTCAGGAATTCCTACAGGCATGTCTTCAGGAATATCTCCAGGGATTCCTCCAGGCATTCCTTCAGAAATTCCTCTAAAGATTGCACTAGAAATACCTCTGGGAATTCTTTCAGGAATACCACCATGGAATTGCTATAGAGATTCTTCCAGGATTTCATTCGGGGACTCCTCAAGGAACACCTTTACGCATTCCACCAGGAATTACCCCAGGAATTCCTTCAGAAATTTCTCCAGGAATTGATCCGAAATTCTTCCAGAAATTCCTTCTCCTTACTGCAGCAAATTCTCCAGAAAATCCTTTAGGGATTTCTTCAGTTATTTCCCCAGGAATTTATCCCGGAATTTATCTAGGAATTATTCCAAGAATTCCTCCAGGGAATCCTACATGAACTCCTTCCGAGATCCCTCTAGGAATTCCTTCGAAGGTTTCTTCAGGTATCCTCCAGGAAGTCCTTCAGAAAATACCCCCGGAATTCATCCAGGCATTCCTGGAGGAATGCCTTCCAGGATTTCATCCATGCATTTATTCCAGGGACTCCTCCAGGAATTTCACCAAGAATTCCTCCAGGAATTAGTCCAAGTATTTCTTCAGGAATTCTTCCTGGAATTGACCCAGGAATTCCTTCGGTAATTGCTACAGCAATTAATCCAGGAATTTCTACAGAAAATCCTCCATAGATCCCTTCAGAAATTCTTTCAGGAATTTATTCAGGGATTCCTCCAGAATTTTTTAAAGGTATTCCTTAAGATTCTTTCAGAGATTCTAAATTCTTCCAGGAATTCTTCCAGAATTTCTCCAGAAATTTCTCTAAGGATTCTTCAGAAATTTCTTCAACGATTCCTCCCAGATTTCCACTAGGGAATCCTCCAGGAATTTATCCAGGAATTCTTCCATGGATTCACCTAGGAATTCCTCCAGAGATTTCCCAAGGGATTCATCTAGGTATTGTTCCGAGAATTCTACTAGAGGTCCCTCCCAGAATTCCTCTAGAGATTCCACCAGGAATTCATTGAGGAATTTATCAATCGATTGTTCCAGGCGTGCCCTCAGAGAATCCTCAAATTATTCCTTCAGAAACTCATCCATGGATTCCACCAAGAATTCCTCTGGCGATTTCTCCAGGAATTCCTCCAGCCATACTTCCAGAAATTGCTCCATGAATTTCTCGAGATTCCGCAAAGAATTCCAAAAGTTCTTCCAGGATTTCCTCCAGCGAATCCTCTAGGAGAGGCTTCAGGGATTTCTCCAAGAATTCCTCCCAGAATTCCTCTAGAGATTGCATCCAGGAATTCATTTAGAGATAGTTCCACGAAATTCCTCCGAAAATTCTTCTAGGGATTTCTCCAGGAATTCCTCCTGGGATTCCATCAGAAATTTATCCCGAAGTTCCTTCAGGCATTCCTCCTGAGATTCCTCCAGAAATTGCTTAAGGAATTCCTCTAGGATTTTTTTTAAATAATTTTCTCAGGAATTCTTCCGAGAACTTCTCAAGAAATTTCTCAAATAATTCCTCCAGGAACTCCTCAAGCGGTTTCTTCAGAAGTTTCTACGAGGATTCTTCCCAGATTTCCTCTAGGGAATTCTCCAGGTATTCCTCCAGGGATTTTTTCAGATTTTTTCCAGTGTTTACATCAGTTATCCATCCAGAACTTTCTTCAGTCTTACAGGAATTTCTTCTGGAATTCCTCCAAGGATTATTCCAGGGTTTTCTTCAGGTATTCCTGCCGGAAGTCCTTTATGAATTCCACCTCAAACTCCACGAACTCCTTTAGGAATTCCTCAACGAATTTATCCAGAAATACCTCCAGATATTTCTGTTGGAATTCATCTAGGGATTGTTCCGGAAATTCTACCAGAGGTCCCTCCCAGAATTCCTCTAGAGATTCCACCAGGAACTTATCTAAGAATTTATACAGAGATTGTTCCAGGCTTTTGTCCAGGAATTTCTCCAAAGATGACTTCAGGAAAGCCGTAAATTATTTGTTCAGAAATTCCTCCAGGATCTCCTAGATTTCTCTAGCGATTTCTCCTGGAATTCCACCAGGTATACATGCAGAAATTCATCCAGGGATTCCGCCAAGAATTTGACCAGAAGTTCCTCCAAGATTTCCTCCGAGATATCCTCCAGCGATTACTTATGGAGTTGCTTCAGGGATTTCTCCTGGAATTTCTCTATGGATTTCTCCTGGAATTCCTCTATGGATTTCTCCAAGAATTCCTCTAGGAATTCTTTCAGCAATTCGTCTAGAAACTCCTCCATCGATTCATTCAGAAATTTGTCTAGGAACTTTTTCAGGTCCTCCTCAAGCGATTTCTTCAGAAATTTATTCAGGGATTGCTACCATAATTGCTTAGAATGGCTTCTTTCAGAAATACCTCCAGGGTTTCCAACAGGATTGGATTCCAGTACATTCTACTGGATTTAGTGGTCTAATTACACAGCGCAACATTTTTTTGTCTCAAAAGCAAACTTGTGTGTCTCTGACAGATTTTGGGCCGCTGAATTCGAATCCGGGCTCAGATTTGCTCCAGCACGTCTCAACTTTGAGCTATACCTCAATTTATAGGGCAAAATATGCGATTTTGAGCTTTTTTGACAGCCAGCCATTAGGCATGGACATATTTTTTTAAGCAATCAAAAGGTAATTTGGTCAATTAACATCTAAATTAACGACTGATGCAAAATATCCCGTTTTACGAAAGTTTTGAGCGATTTATGTTAGGACGATATTTCCCATACAAGTCACCCTCCAATAGTTGCATGCAAGTTTACTTACTAACAAAAAATGCCTAAATCTATCAAATTCGATTTGGTAAAACAAAATATTTTGCATGAGTCGTTAATTTAGAGGTTAATTGACCAATTTACCTTTTGATTGCTTAAAAAATATGTCCATTCTTAATGGCTGGCATTCTAAAAAGCCCAAAATCGCATATTCTGCCCTATAAATTGAAGTATAGCTCAAAGTTGTGACGTGCTGGAGCAAATCTGAGCCCGGATTCGGATTCAGCGGCCCAAAATCTGTCAGAGACACATAAGTTTGCTCTTGAGACAGACCAAAAGTAAATTTTTGTTACGCTGTGTTATTTGCGATGAACTACAAACCCACCAAGTTTTACGACAATCGGAGTTGCACTATATCGTTTTTCTATGGAATTACTGATATAAAACTCATGTGTAGTCAATGACAACTAACGCAACTATCAACTAATCAATGAACTACTAAATTGTTCTAACGTTCTGAACACTTTCGCCGAAGCCACTAGTATTCCAAATAAACTAGGTCTTGAAATGAGTGCTTCTACTACACTGATGGGTATAAATAGCAACTACTTCTGCATACCATCTCTCTCAATTTGTGTGGCTTCGTGGTCGTGCGGCTAGTGTCACCAAGCATTTAGTCGCATCGTGCTAGGAGCGCGGGTTCGATTCCCGCCGCAGCTGTCAGGAAAAGTTTTCGGCTGTGCCACTGGGCGTTGCATGCTAGTCCGTTGTCTAGTGTCGTGCTTCCTTCAAAGAGCGAATAGCTCACTGGAAGTACTAAACGTGTCCGTATCTTTAAAATTTAACATTGGTTCCTACAGTGAGCATCCCATTGAATTCTTATGGGATCCACTACTATAGGAACACTATCACTATAATAGGTGCAAAGGAGCAAAAAATTTAAGGAAAATAATTGTTCAAAATAGTTTTTTCGACAAACTGAATTGATGTTATTAATGAAGTATAATGCATCTATTGAAAATGTCATTTGCAAGCTTTTTGGTCAAAATAGTGTGATTTGCCACTACCACCACTATTGGTACCGCAATCAGGGGTCAAACTGATCACTTTAGTACAACTTTTGCGGATAACATCACTGCCAATTCAAATATTGCCAAAAGGATTTCTGTGAAACCAGTACCCTGTGGATCTCCATGGAACCATGTTACAGAATTTTGTTCAACAAATTTAAACTTTAAGTTAAATAACTCCAAATATCGAAAAATTGGAAATGCCACTTTGGGGCGAAATTGATCAGTATACAGTAGTGAATTTAATACTTTAAATGCTAAATAAATTTTGAAATTTGCCCTTAAACGCCTTAAGGTAGGCAATTTTCTTTGAAATAAGTGATTTCTATCGCAATAAAGGACTATTTAATCATAAAATGAACTTTTTTATAACTATTTCATATTCGGACTAGCTACATAACTTTCCAACCAAGGCTCCACAAAAATGTTAAAACAGAGAATTTAAGGGAAGTCTTATTTGCAATCGATTGTTTAGTAGCAATTATTTAAGCTAAATGAGAAATAAATTGTATATTCCTAAATAAAATAAGGCAAAACTAACTTTTTTCTGAACAATTAAATGTCTACACTCATCTCTAGACATCTACGAACCAGATGACGTAAAAAAATTAAGATCATTACGACGCTTAAGAGTTCCTAGTAAGGAATTACAATGTAGTACCCGAATGATCAATTTCACCCCGGTTTACGGTAGTACCTCCTGCAATCTTAATCTGATACACCCCTAAATGCTTCTAAATCTACTAGGGGCAAATTACTAAGTACGACACCTTCCGAACATGCTGCAGAAGTTCTCTCAGTGTGTCAAACCAGCATGTCCGAAGTCACCATAAATTAGTGGCCTGTCGCACACGGTGGGTGACACTAACGACACTACGACCGCTGCTTCTGTTTCTACCGCGGTGACTTTATAAATAAAAAGTAATTGAATCAAAATTCGAGAACTTCAAATATTTAAAGAATCTGGCTACCCATCACCTCGAGCATCAGGGGACCTCGAGGGGGCATGTCAAGAGGACCATGTTTTGTCTTCCCATCGTCGTCGTTTAATGGGACCATCCGCCGTGATTCTCTTCGTCTGTCACCTCCGCGTGGCTTTGGATGATCGTTGTCATATTCCCCAGAAACAAAAAGACAAACGACACACCAAACACGGGAGAATGATGGTTGGGATTAGGCGAAAGAAAACAACCAATTAGACGATTGTTTTACCCCCGAAGAGTGCGATAAGTGTTGTCTAGCGCTGCTAGCCCGTTGTCGACGGGACCTCATCTTATGGCGGGATCGATCTAGGAGAAATCTGTGTCGCTGTTTGACTTGCGGACGTATACGTCCCTCCGAGGCCCACACCACAACACGGCACCATATGGGGTTTTTATATGGAAGATGGAAGAGATGTAAGACGTATGTCAAATTTTTCACCACTTGCATCAGTCGTTGGCTGCTGATGAGAGTTAGCGGAGTTAGCTGGTTGGTTTGTTTTCGTTTCCTTCTGTAAGTCATCGTAAACATCGATTAGACACACTCGTTTGAACGTTTAGGCACCCATGGGGCCGAGATGTGGATATACATACATACGGAGAAAGAAGAGATGCGCGGGCTTGCTAGGAAAAGATAATAAATTATTTTTTCCCGGTTCGCTAAACGACCCTACTGTGATGTTGATGAGATCGGAATAGCCGTTAATGAGTCTTTAATTAACCACTTGTTTAGACGCTGGTATAGTTAAGTGAGATGGTGGATATGGTGTTGAGCCGATTCTATGCATCATGTAGAATGGGTGTCTGCACTTTATGCTCATTCAACATCTTCTTCTTTTTGACGTAACGTATTCATAGTTAGAGAGCCAGAATATCAGCTTAGTGAGTGTTCTATGAACACTTCCTCACACAGCACAGTGATTTTTTTTTGTTTTATAAATTGACTATTTTTGTGGCTAGTTCCAAAATAGCCCATGCCGTAGCATTACTTTATTTAGGATATACCTTGACCTTATCGAGGGTCCAAATAGCGGAAACTGTAACGCACGCGTGTTTGGTAAAACCAGGCTTGACAGAAACTTCCTCGCGAGAAAATGAGGAAGCGATTTTGGCGATTTTCTAAGGAGTGAAAATAAAACTCAGAAATCACAACGCAAATCCTCAATTGATTACAGCTATCAACATTGCCCATAGAACACACAGATGGAGCCTGTGGTTGGCTTACCATCCTCTTTCGGCCATCGAAGAAGGGAACCCGAGCAGGAACGAATAACTGACGCATAACTGCAGCATACCAAAGTGAGGTATCTTATCAAGACAAGTTATTAGGCGATTATTCAGGCATTCAAAATAACTTAGTTATTGGTTTTGTGTTGAGAACTGCTTGAGGTATTATTCGCCATTTGTATGGATAAATCGCCGATAAATCACGTGTTATGCACAGAATACACACCAATTATTATTTTAGGTATTTTACCTCTTATGCAGGGCTTCTCCATAACTCATTCAGGTTGTAGGTATTGGGTTTTCCATATCTGAGTTTGTTATTCTTCAGCTATTTTCTCCTGCTCGGGAAGGAATGTTGATGCGGCTTCCGTTGCAACTAGAGACCAAGTATACCTCTGCGTTTCCGCAATTGTTACGAGATGTAATTATTGTTATTTTAGAAGCCTGCAAGTTGCGTCAGCTTGCCTTGCTGAGCTTGCCTCATAGAATTCTTATAACTATGCTGTTCAATGCCAAAAGTGTTTACCGATAAATCAGTTCGTGATTTTTTCTCAAACTCCCAAGCAGAAGGCTATACCTTACAAATACCATGTGAAGAGCAACCTGTACTATAAGGCCTAAAATTGTTATTGCTTTGTTGTTCTACGAAATATTAGAATAACATCACAATAACAATTTGAAGTATTTGTGCAGAGTTTGGATTTGTTGTGGTACTTCTTGGTTTACAGTGAAAATAACTGAAGAACAAGTTTTGGTATTATGTCATACAGCTATCGAACTAAAGTACAGTTGTATAGCAACCAATGTTATTGCTTTGTTATTTTATACCTACTGCATAACAAATACGACATTTCAAATTTTACGTACACTGAGGATACTGTTCGTATGTTTTTCATGGTTTACATCTTGTGAATCAGTAATTTTTATTTTTTTCATCATTTCATAGTTCTCGTATGCTTTTCATACTGTGAAATGCGAAATCCATAAGATTTGTTGCATGAAAAATCTCATAAGAAGCATCGTATGAAAATTATAAGATGTGTTATGAAACACCATTGCTAAAAAACAACAAAATTTTTATTGGCTTCTAACCACTTCAACTTCCGAAGCGTCGATGGGTGTATGAGTAAATCGCGCACTCGCCAACCTTGACGTTCCTGGTTCGTTCCCAGATTGCGATTTTTTTAATTTGCACAAAATATTTCATAAAATGATGTATGATAGTCATACGACATAGTTGTTAAGTGTTCAGTTTTTATACGTTATCGGTATGATTTTAATACGTGGATGTTATGAAATTTATACAGTAACAGTATGACAATAATAGTTGGCGCTTTGAATCCAAAATCATAGTTTGTAACTATGATTTTCGCAAGAAATTCTTGTGGCAAAAATCATAGTTGATTCGTATGATTTTCGGAGTTGCAGTACCCGAGAAGAGGAGAATATCAAATTCATAACAACAGAATCACATAGCCTGTTTTTGTATCATAATTTGTTATTATTAACTTATCAAAGTATTACTTTTTTATAACATGTTCTGTGGGAAAATCTTATTTTGTTATGATCAAGTTATTGAGATTCATCCACTAAATAACATTTCAATAATACACTTTGTTTAGACCAAGTTTTGATACTTTTCTACTATAGAAAATCTACAAATATGTGATGAACTATAACACAACAATAACAAGTTTTCAAATTTAAAGTACCCCGGGGCAAGTGGGACCTTAAAAAATGCTAATTTGGTTTTGTCATGCCAAAAGTTTCAGAACACAAATTCTTTAATAATTCCAATGGGCCCAAAAGACGTTGTTGGTATATTTGTACTTATTAACGTGCATTAAAACTGTTTCAAAATTTTGACATTCCATATATTATGCATATAATGAAAAGTGTAACAGATCTTAATTTACTGCGTTTCAGGGGGCAAGTGGGACCTACTCAGAGTTTTTGTTCAAAGGGCTTAATATAAGTTGCAATAAATGAGGTAACATAAATCATAAATCTCTTATATGAATGACTATGTTTAGAGATTAAAATAAGAAGACGTTTATGGTATCATGCATACATTACGTAACACATAACAAATCGCTGCGGGGAAATTGAATCAACTCTAGCAGCTCATACAAAATAAATTGATTTTTTTTTCATACAAAAAGCGCCGTAAAGAGACAAAATATTTCGAAACTTGGTCTCTATATTATATAGTTGTGCTGTGCTGTGATGATGATTCTCATTAATAGTAAATCTGGGGTTTCGAGATTTTCAGTAATATCTTCTCCCTTACATAATCTTACGATCATTAAATAATGTTTTTTTAATCATGAATTTTGAAAAGGCCATTTCCATATTTTAATTTTTCTGGACGGTTCCCGAATGCTCAGAAAAATGCATTATGCAGCGTTAAGTGAAAAAAATGGAAGACGTTTAGAGAAAAACATAAAAAATACATACTTTTGTTTTTTTTTGTTTTACCCAAGGTTTTACCATTTTTAACAAGAATTTCATCATCTGAATAGAGGTAATAAAGTATAATTCAACAGTAGATTACTTAACGCGTCAATTTTTATCGACTTTCGTGCTAATTTCATCTTAGACTAGACAAGGCGAGATGAACGCATAAATTTGTGTTTGTTTATTCTCATAGGTCCCACTTGCCCCAGATAGCGAAATGCACAGGGGCAAGTGAGAGCAGTAAACTAAAGGTAATAGATCAAAACAAAATACAGCTTTTTCGCTTGAAATCATTTACATGAACTCCAAATACTATCCTGAAACCAAAAAAGTATTTATAGAATAACAAATCTATTTTTAAACGACGAATGTAGTAGAGCACGTCAATCTTACCTAGTGAATTGAAAATTACATATGAACAACAATAACGTATAAGGTCTCTTTATGGTTGAAACAATAATATTTTTTGTATTCAAAGTATCCGTAGGTGTGATACCTATGTTTTCCATGAAGAATGTTAGTCTTATAAATAAATAATAAAAAAAATACTAGCTATAGGTCTCACTTGCCCCCGATTCTCACTTGCCCCGGGGTACCTTATTGCAAATACAGTTGTTATTAGGTTGTTATTGAACCTAACAAAACATGTTATTGAATTGGTCTTCCAGGAACATTTTTTTGTTATGATTTTTGTTATTTTGGCGCTTATGACAGACAAGTTTATAACAAAATAAGATATGTTAATAACATAAAAAATACTGATTTTATTATACAGTTATTATGCCAAAATAACATATTGTATTGTGCTGTTGATATTCTCTTCTGCTTGGGTATCCTCAGTGTATGCATTTATTATTGAAATAACAAGAATTGCTATTTTCGAGGTGTTATAAATACAAAGTTATGGTATTCGTTTTTTTTTTGTTATTTTGCCTCTTATGTCCACCTAGTGATATGATAATGGCATATCGAGGTATGATAGTATTTAGGACTAATACATTGATATATTATTCATTTGTTATACTTTTCTGCTCGGGCTATTTGTTATGTTTAGAGGATTTAATTCATATCACAGATATCTTGGTCTAAATATACAGCCTTCCATAAGAATTTTTCAATGAAAATATATATGTAGCAATTTATAACGATAATTCTCTACAAATTTTCCCTTGGATTTCATCAGGTTTCATCTTATAATTCCTCTCGCCATTCCTACTGGGATTAATACAGGGATTTCTCCTGGCATTCTGTCCAAGATTTTTTTGGGGATCTTTGCAGGGATTCCATCCGGAACTTCTTCATTAATTTTCACGGGGTTCCCTAGAGAACTCTTTAAAAATGTCTTCTGGGTGTTTACCAAAAAATCTTCAAGTTATTCCTTCTGAGATTCGTTCCTGGATTTTTCAGGGATTTCTTTGGGGATATTTTTCGGCATTTTCTCAGGAATTTCTCGCAGGATTCCTTCATCTATTCCTCCAAAAGTTTCTTTAGGGATTTCTTTATTGACTATTCTTATGTTTCCATATGTCACTCCGGAATTCTTAGTGATTTTTTTTATTGATTTTTGCTGAATTTCATTTTTTACCAAAATTGATTCAGATATTCTTATTGGCACTCCTCTAGGATTCTTTCAAGGATTCCTTTAACTTTTTCTGTGATTCCTTTGGGATTCCTCCACAGATTCATTTAATAATTCCATCAGAAATTCTATCCCGTATTCCTCTCGGGATACCTTTAGAGATTTCTCTTTGGATTGCTTTAGAGAATTCTTCTAGGATTTCTCGAGGGATTCCTCTCTGGATTCTTTCCAAGATTTTGCCTGAAATGCCTCCCGGGATGGGTTTCTCCCAAGATTCTTTAATTCGTTTATCTTGATATTCCTCCAAGGATTCCAATTCTTCCTTCAAGGTTTTTTTTTCTGGGATTCCCTCAGGGTTCAAAGATCTCTCCTGGGACTCTTTCAGGCATTCCTCTAGTAATTTCAAAAGGACTTCTTTCCAGATTCTTTCTGGAAACACTACCGGATATTATAGGGATTCCTTCAGCGAATCCTTACGATATAGGTTCATTGAGTTCTTCCGGGATTTCTTCGTTGACACTGCTAAGGTTTTTTAGGGATCCCATCCGAGATTGTTTCAAGGGTTCCTTCCGGGAATCTTCAGGCATTTCTCCTAGGATGCTTTCATTAATATAGATATATCTTTCGCGGTTTGTTTACTGATGTTCAAATTTACTTTAGGGAATTCGTCCAAGATCCTCTCAGGGATTTCTCCCGAGATTTTTTTAGGGAATGCTTCTGAGATTCTTTAATGGATTGCTTCCGGGATTACTTCTGAGATTTCTGTTTGGATTCCTCTTGAATTATATCAGTAAGACATCGTAAGACATCGTAAAGAGGGATAAATGGATGTAGAGGTTAATTGTTATTATTGGGAAAACATGCTACAAGCACTGTCTATCGAGACTTATCGGAGGGACCAAATTTTTAAATTTGAAATGTTGTGAGAAATTTTAAGCCATGGTAAATACTGTTGGTGCCTTTTATAGCTCATAACAAAATGTCAGCATTGAAATTGAAAGGAACAAAATGATGATAAAGGGAATATAGCTTAAAAAATCTTCTAGCAAGATTTTTTATGGCATTAAAAACCACAGATTTAAGGGAATGCATGACCATAGAAAAGAATTTATTGCGGAAATCTTCGATACATTCATGAAAACAATCAAGAGCAAACGTTGGGGTTATTTTTGCGGTAAATCCAAAGAGAAGAAGGAGTTACTGAACGTCTTTATTTTTTTTTTGTTTTTTGAAAAATTCAGTCACAAAAAGCTGAAGTAATTTCTGTTACTGAGATCCAGTGATGAGTTGAATGAAAATGACTGAAATTTCATACTAAACTTCTTGTGCAATTTCTAGAAAACTTTTGACGGGATTTCCAACGGAATAAATTTACAGACGATTTTTCAAGAAATTAATGCAAAACTTCTAAAATTTCCTCAAAACTGGAGGGATTTTTTTGCAGGTTTTTATAATATTATTTTGGTATCTGAAACCATTTTATGGAGATTTTTGGATTTCACCTTTTAATGTCTACTCAACTGCTTGAACACTCAACCTTAGTACAAAACTTCAAATTCATTTTCAAATCAGCTCTCTTCGTCACTAACACTTTTTGTATTTCAACCCAGTTTGGCGTGCAAATTCAGAATATTCAGCTATTGCGCTGGATTTCGTGAATCATTTATTTTTGCACCAACACATTACCATTTTCCCTGCTTGAATTTGGGCTTGATTGATCGTCTTTGGATACTTCTCCAGTATCGCCTGACCATCAGCTACACTCACATAAGGAATCAATGAGATATCTGCCGGGGGCCAAGCAGGTATCTTCAGTGTGTGAGTGTAGGTGATCTTCTATTATTTTTTTGTCACTAAAGCGCCTGTCACGTCAAGTTACAGGTCAATGTGGGGATGGGGAAGAAAGTGATGATTGCAATCGTTTGTAACCACAGCAGACCGAATGTACTTCTGCGTCTGCACAAATTCCTGTGGATGTCGGAGTGTTGGTGCGATATGATGGTTGCCAGAGGGTTACACATTGGTGCGTGGATGCCAGCCGTATGGCGAAAGCTTAGTGTTTAACGCTGAAGGCAATGAGGCACCGTTCGCTTGATTGCATAGCTCGTAGGCGTTATCTAACAGAATGACACTGTGCTGTGAAAGTTTACAGGAAGGGAAACAGCTGTTTCAACCCGTTTCAGTTCTAGCGATGGCTGGCTATGAACATGTGAATATACATTAGCTGTATATATAGAGAGGGTAGAGAAAGTATATGGAAGATACAATGTAAGAGATAAGGGGTGGGCCAGGGATTGAACCCAGGACCTTCTGCATGCGGATCAGAAGCGGTAGCCACTAGACAACCAAGCTCTTATCCTCATTATCTATGTAAATATTTTGAAGCTAATAAATAAAGGAATAGTCAATTAATTAATAGACACAATTTGTGGTTCTCAAACGTAGTTTACAAAATATTACACTACGCCCTATATTTACACACCCTTATCGTTATATCTCTATGAATTTCTCGGCCCTCTGCACCACCGTGGGTGCCCAGGACTGCAGAAATTCACTCATTTGTTCGAACGAGAACAATCTCACATTCATTAAGGATCAACTCGCCAACCATAGCTGTTCCCGACAACAGAATGATTAATTGCGTGGCAACCATTTGTAGTCACGCACATCGTGCGAGCACACGTTCATCACAAATTGAGTGCCCTCAGGCAGGGTTGCTGCTTTTCTGCAGAGCAAATAAAACCGAAAATGAAGGGAAAATATTCAGACCCTCAAGCGAATTACTTAATTTACGGTCAGGTTTTGAGTTTTAGTTGCACCGCGCGCAAGGCGTCGACCAACTGAAAATGCAAGCCCCAAGAAACGCACCGCGGTCGATGATATACAACTGCGTCGAGGAAATATTTCAACGGATTTCCCATTAATACATGCGATTTGTAGTTTTGTGCATGCCCGGCCTGCCCGGTCGTAAATCGCGCGGATTTCAGGTTCGATCGCGTCGAAGAAATGTTTGTTGATCTTCGAAACCTGCATCGGTTCACCCCGCAGGAACGTACGTGTTGACGGAGCACTTGTATGCAAACACTTTGCCAAGCGTGAAACGGCTGATCGGATGCACGCTCTGGCGCAGGAAATGGAACTGGGAATCGCAAATTTATTGCCTCAATTTGCAGTAATAAATGACAATTACACACTCAATTTAAGCATTTTATCGGAAGCATTATTTCAGCACTCGTTGCATGGTCGTCGCGGGATCGCAGAATAAATGAATTGCTCATGAATAATAAGCCGTATATTTATTGACTCGAAAGGTGGCTGCGACGACGATCTACGCATCTGGCCCGGTTGAAAACCTTGGATCGAGGATGCTTTCGAGAGATTAATCAATGGATGCTTCAACGGAATACTAATAGCACGTTTCTAATAACTTAATTCCACCTTCCGTCGAGCATAATTCATATTCATTGAACGCACGCCTCCGTAATGAATTAATTGTCCGGTTCAACGGGAGACGGCGATTGATCCGCCCCGAGCAAAACGAAGATCCAAATCGCATCCACCTTCCCTCCAAGTTCATGTTTGGATAACTCGAAGCAAAACCAATAACGAAGAACGAAATGATAATTGCAGCTTCCAGACTTCGGCTCGAGACCTTCCACTTCAAAGCAGCGGAGGCACCGGAGCGAGCATAAAATACAGGCTAAGCACCGACCAAGGTCAGTGATTAGTGATGAAATGCTGAGTTATAGAATATCGGAAACGCCTCCTCCATACGATCGGATCGGTTGCTCTTCAGTACAAGACCGATGCCCGGCCGTTGATATGATGACAAATCGTCTTCGTCTTCCCCAGAAAACGGGACGTGTTGTTGGTTAAACTTAATCAGATCAACAACCGCCTCACATGAGAGCACGATTGAGAGCTACACTGAAGGAAATAAAAATGGTACCAACCTGTTGTATGCCGATATTGTTGCAACATGCGCTGAACACTATATCTATACGTATACACTCAGCCAAATAAACCTAAGATTATCATACAAACTGACTTATGAAATAGTCTTTAAACAATTCATAACGATTAGACTGATTCGACTCACAGCTTGGCTATTACACTGAAGTTTTTTTTACGACGGTAATGGTACCGCATAAAAAAACCGCGTTATTTCAAAAAACGTCGTAAAAAAAAGTCAAGTCACGTTACGTGTGATACTGACTATTTTGCGCGTGTTGTTGAAAAAACTTGTTTTTTTTTTACGACGGGTTTTGAAATAACGCGTTTTTTTACGACGTTTTTTGAAATAACGCGGTATTTTTACGCGATACCGCGTGTGGGTTGGGCACGAGCTCAGTGATCTTGACGTTGATGGATCGATTTCAGTCTGCATCATTTTACGATTTTTTTGCTCTTTTCATAAGTTTATCTTATGTAATTAGGTCATAATAAGCATCATCAATTTTCACAAAGTACTCGCATAGCATCCATATCTAACAGATATGGCCTTGGTTATGGCTAAATTTCAAAATAAATTTCGACAGTTTCCTTCCCTGTACTAGCCACTTTCAAGATGTTGGGTTCACCGTAGAAGGCAGCGAGCTCGTGGTTCATCTATCGCCCTTAACTCATTGATCGGAAACTCCAAGTATGTACTTGAAAGTCCTTTTCGAGTTTGGTCCAAATCTCCGTCGAAAACCAGTACTGCTCTTATCACATGCCACCCCGGTACGATCTAGAGCGATTGAAGCATTCGGATGTCGCCACCGGCATACGCGCAGAATCTTGAAGTAGCGTTGCCGGACGAGGGTGTGCTCGATGTGGCCCCTCTAGAGAACTGCTGGAGTACAGTCAAAGCAGACACCAATAACGCAGCCGAAAGCACTATCGGGTGCGTAAAACGGAGTCGACGAAACAATTGGTTCGACGAGGAGTGCAGAGCGGTTCTAGACGAGAAGAACGCAGTGCGGGCGGTAATGCTGCAGCATGGAACCCGATAGAATATGGAGCGATACAGGGCTGCAAAACGGTGAGTCGATAAGGAGAGTGTCCAACATAGCTCTGATCCTCACAAGTTCCTACCTCATGCTTCCACGGGTCAAACGATGACAAAGACCGCCAGCTAAGAGTTGTGTGCTTAGCTGGTAGTGCAGCCTGGGCACTGTTGTCCTTCTGACTTCAGCTAGATTGAGGAGGTACGATCCGAGCGTCTGTTCACCAAGGAGGTGCGGCTCAAACAGCGTCTGTTCTGGCATCCAGCGGCTGAGTATGAAATGCTGCATTGCGTCAGCTATACCTAAGAAGGCAGCCCCTTCAACGCAATGTAGGCAGCGCGGCCCTGGTAAGGTAGCCTGCTGAAAACCTTCAAACACCCAGAAAAGCAATAGTAGAGTAAACGGATTGATTCAACGGCAACAGACCCGGCAACGAATAAAGGACAACGATTGGAAAGTCGGATCTTGGAACGTGAGAACTTTGAATGAACCCGCACGTGTTGGGCTCCTGGCTCGTGAACTGCAGAATGTCGGCGTTAATGTGGCCGCTATCCAGGAGATACGCTGGCCCAAAACCGGAGAACGCGAATTCCGAGCGGTGGATCCCATCGCCAACACTTCATTCAAGTACCACATCTACTACAGCGGCGGCGATAAGGCAGAACGCGGAGTTGGCTTTATAGTGATCGGGAAGCAGATGAAGCGAGTTATTCGGTGGAAGCCGATAAGCAACCGAATCTGTGTGTTGAGGATGAAGGGCAAGTTCTTCAACTACAGCCTGATCAGCATCTATGCGCCAACGAACGACAAACCCGATGACATGAAGGATGAGTTCTATGAGAGCCTTGATAAGGCCTACGGAGAGTGCCCAAAACAAGATGTCAAAATAGTCATCGGAGATGCAAATGCGCAGATCGGCAGAGAAAGTTTCTTTCGGCCTGTCATTGGAACGGAAAGCCTTCATTCTGTTACCAACGATAATGGTCTTCGCCTTGTGACATTCGCTGCTGCTAGAGGGATGGCAATCAGCAGTACCTACTTCGCACGTAAGAATATCCGAAAACACACCTGGCGACACCCGAGTGGTGACACTTGCTCCCAGATAGACCACGTGCTGGTCGACGGGCGACATTTCTCGAACGTCATAGATGTGAGGTCCTACAGAGGCCCGAACATCGACTCGGATCATTATCTTGTAGCCGCTAAAATTCGGGCGCGATTATCCAGCGTCACGAGTTCAAGAAACAACAGGACGATGCGTTTCAATATCCAGCGCTTGTCAGCCAAAGGGGTTGCTGCACAGTAGCTAGACGAGAGGATAGGAGAGACCAACGGATCTGGAGATGTCAACAGCTTATGGGGAATTATCCACGAAGCAGTGACAACAACAGCGCAAGAGGTGATTGGTACCGCTCAGCGACGCCAACGTAATGGTTGGTTTGACGAGGACTGCCAACGAGTGACGAATGAAAAGACTGCCGCCAGAAGTCGAATGCTAGTGGCCGGTACCCGGCAGAACAGAGAGCAGTACAGAGTTGCAAGAGCAGAAGAGAAACGAATCCACCGCAGGAAAAAACGGCAACACGAAGAGAGTGTTATTGCTGAAGCGCAGGAAAGTATGGACAGGAACGATATGCGGAGGTTTTATGCAACTGTCAATGGCGCGCGGCACAAGACTGCGCCAGTGCCCGCCATGTGCAACGACCGGGAAGGAAATTTGCTGACAGACATAACAATGGTGGCAGCCAGGTGGAAGGAGCACTTCGAAGAGTTGTTGAATGGTAGCAGCGAAAGAGCACTCAGGAACAGGATTAACATAATGGATGACAGTCAAGCAGTGGAACCACCAACACTGGATGAGGTTAAAAAGGCCCTTAAGGAGCTAAAAAGCAGCAAGGCTGCTGGGAAGGACGAGATCCCGGTCGAACTTCTTAAGCACGGAAGCGAGCAGCTACATCAATCAATCCACCAGATTATTATAAAGATTTGGGAGGATGAAGAATTGCCCACCAGTTGGTTGGATGGCCTCATATGCCCAATCTACAAGAAAGGGCACAGACTGGAGTGTGCCAATTACAGAGGGATTACCCTTTTAAATTCGGCGTATAAGATACTGTCGCGTGTCCTGTTCAACAGACTGCGACCTCTTGAGGAGTCCTTCGTCGGCGAATACCAGGCTGGTTTTCGTGAGGGCCGATCAACGACGGATCAAATGTTTGTCCTGCGGATGATCCTAGATAAATTTCGGGAATATAACTTGCAGACTCACCATCTGTTCATTGATTTAAAAGCAGCGTACGATTCAGTGAAAAGAAATGAGCTTTGGCAGATAATGCCAGAACATGGTTTTCCGGCGAAACTAATTAGACTGATTCGCGCAACGCTGGATGGATCAAAATCAAGTATTCGGATCGAGGACGAAGTGTCTACGTCGTTTGTGACCTTAGATGGATTGAAGCAGGGGGATGCTCTTTCAAATTTATTGTTCAACATTGCACTCGAAGGAGCGATAAGGAGGTCAGGCGTGCAGAGGAATGGCTCTATCATCACACGGTCGCACATGCTCCTCGGTTTTGCGGACGATATTGATCTCATCGGCATCGATCGTAGGGCAGTGGAGGAAGCCTATGCTCCTCTGAAGAGAGAGACAGCGAGGATAGGCTGGACGATTAACTCTACCAAGACGAAGTACATGATAGCGGGTAGAGACAGAAGCAGGCCTAGTGGTGTTAGTGCTGAGGTAGTGATTGATTTGGACACGTAGTGCGAATGTCGGAAGAAAGAATAGCGAAAACAATATTCAGCAGAGAACCCGGTAGAGGTAGGCGACTTCGTGGGCGGCCGAGAACTCGCTGGCTGCACGCGGTTGAAGAAGATCTACGATCCCTACACGTTCGGGAAACTGGAGGAACATCGCCCAAGACCGACGAAGATGGTGCTCTACTATACGCTCGGCGTTGGAGTAAAGTTACTTTGTAGCCAACAAGGTATCAAGGTAAGGTACAGACAGAATCGGAAGCAGCAGATCCGCCTCTTCTGGGAGAAAAAGTGCCGCCTGGAAGAAGCGGAGTGCGAGGAAATGGAACTACTGTATCGTTCACAAGAAACACGGAAGTTCTACCAGAAGCTCAACGCACCCCGAAATGGCTATATACAGCAGCCGAAATCTGCAGAGATTAGGACGGGAGCCTCCTGACGGACAATCGTGAGGTGATCGAAAGGTGGAAGCAGCACTTCGACGAGCACCTGAATGGCGAAGAGAATGTAGGCACGGGGGATCAAGGCAACGGAGGAAATGACTATATTGGTGCAGCAGAGGACAGGAACGAACCAACTCCCACCCTGAGGGAAGTTAAGGATGCCATCCATCAGCTCAAAAACAACAAAGCGACTGGTAAGGATGGTATCGCTTACCTTACCGATCAGGCTAAGGCCTGGGTGGCCTCTGCTGTACATAGTAGCCGTCTCCATTCCACTTGGACAAAAGCCTCGGTCCATGGCTGTTTGTCTCCAGTTCCGCACTCTGCGTAGGATCCGCAGATCGTCCTCCACTTGGTCGACCCACCTAGCTCGCTGCGCACTCTGTACTGGTCGGATGACTCTCGAGTCGGGTTGCTATCCGACATCCTGATGACGTGACTCGTCCACCGTAGCCTCCAGAATTTCGCGGTATGAACGATGGTTGGTTCTCTCAGCAGCTGATGCAGCTCGTGATTCATTCGCCTTCTCCAAGTCCCGTTTTCTATCTGCACTCCGCCGTAGATGGTACGCAACACCTTCCGTTCGAAAACTCCAAGGGCGCGTTGGTCCTCTGCACGTAGGGTCCATGTTTCGTGCCCATAGAGGACGACCGGTCTAATCAGCGTTTCGTAGATAGTTAACTTCGTGTTACGGCGAACTTTATTCGATCGTAGAGTCCTGCAGAGTCCAAAGTAAGCACGATTTTCTGCCACAATGCGCCTCTGAATTTCTCTGCTGGTGTTGTCGTCGGCGGTCATCAATGAGCCCAAGTACACGAATGCTTCAACTGCCTCGATTTCATCGCCGTCGATATAAATTCGGAGTGGCGGGCGGGTTTTTCCCCGCTCTCCTTATTACACCTTCTAACGCAATGTTGAACAGCAAGCACGAAAGACCCTCACCTTGCCGTAACCCTCTGCGAGATTCGAAGGGACTCGAGAGTGTCCCTGATACTCGAACTACGCACATCACTCGTTCCATCGTCGCCTTGATTAATCGTATCAGTTTATCCGGGAATCCGTATTCGTGCATAATCTGCCATAGCTGTTCTCGATCGATTGTATCATACGCTGATTTGGTGAACAAGTGATGTGTGGGCACGTTGTATTCGCGGCATTTCTGCAACACCTGGCGGATGGCGAACATCTGGTCCGTTGTAGCGCGTTCACCCATGAATCCAGCTTGATATTGACCCACGAACTCTCTTGCAATCGGTGATAGACGGCGGCAGGGATGGGAACATTCACTTGCAACGAGTTTCATTCACTTACTATTTTCTCAGCTCAGAAGCGTGCAATCAAGAAACGATGTATGGGCAACTTTTGCCTTGTGATTTCGTCTAAAACTTTGTCGAATAGAGTAGGGGTCGCACACGAATACCAAGGTCGTGAAAGAGCTGTGAAAGCGACTCTCCACGAGGTGAGTGTAATTTACATTCACCTTGTGGAGAGTTGCCTTCGCAGCTCCCTCACGACTTCGGTATGCGAGTGCGACCCCTACTCTATTCGGCAATGTTTTAGACAAAATCACAAGGTAAAAGTCGTCCATACATCGTTTCTTGATTGCACGCTTCTGAGTTGAGAAAACTGCAAGTGAGTGTAACTCTTTCCAAGTGAGTGTTCCCATCCTTGGACGGCGGCATAACATTTGAGGGAGTACCTTGTAGGCAGCGCTCAGTAGTGTGATCGCGCGATAGTTCCCGCAATCCAACTTATCGCTCTTTTTGTAGATGGGACACACGATACCTTCCATCCATTCCTCCGGTAATACTTCCTCCTCCCAGATCTTGGTAATGACCCAGTGTAGTGCTTCTCCACCGTGTTTTAGTAACTTGCTTGGTAGTTGATCTGCTTTTTCAACAGGCTAACCTCCTCTTCAATCTGATGGAGGTTAGGGGTTGGAAATCTGTCGTCCTGCGCACGTACTCCTAGATCTGTTATCGCGCCACCTTCGGTGCTTGCAACGTCGCCATTGAGGTGCTCATCGTAGTGCTGCCGCCACCTCTCGACCACCTCACGCTCGCTCGTGAGAATATTCCCGCGATTATCTCGGCACATGTCGGCTTGTGGCAAAAAGCCTCTGCGCGAGCGGTTCAGCTTCTCGTAAAACTTTCGTGCGTCCTTAGCGCGGTACAGCTCTTCCATCGCTTCGCGATCTCCTTCTTCCTGCTGGCGCTTCTTCATCCGGAAGACTTGATAAGTTCTGCTGCGAAACCGTCCTCAGGCAGAACTCATCGAGATGGGCCCGGAAAAGTTGGCCACCTGTCTGCCCCGGCTAGTAGTCAAGATCTGGGAACCCGAACAGCTACCGGAAGAGTGGAAGGAAGGGATAATCTGTCCCATCCTCAAGAAAAGCGACAAGTTAATGTGTGAAAACTTTCAAGCAATCACCATTTTGAATGCCGCCTACAAAGTGCTATCCCAGATCATCTTCCGTCGTCTTTCACCTAAAGTAAATGGTTTCGTGGGAAGTTACCAAGCCGGTTTCATCGACGGCCGGTCGACAACGGACCAGATCTTCACCGTACGGCAAATCCTTCAGAAATGCCGTGAATACCAGGTCCCAACGCACCACCTGTTCATCGACTTCAAGGCGGCATACGACAGTATCGACCGCATAGAGCTATGGAAAATCATGGACGAGAACAGCTTTCGCGGGAAGCTTACCAGACTGATAAGAGCAACGGTGGACCGTGTGCAGAACAGCGTAAGGATTTCGTGTGAGCTATCCAGTTCATTCGAATCTCGACGGTTTAGCACCCTTAGATGGGTTGATGCATGGTGATTCATTTTCAAACTTTCTGGTAGGGCAATGTAGGAAGCTTTTGCTCTTTTAACAGGAAAGCTGTTAGAATAGGCCTGATAATAAGCTTTCAGAATTGTTATCAAAGAAGGAAGCTGCTTCCGCTACATAATTAACCCTCGAGTGATCGCGCTGTTGTATTCTGTACAACATGTTGAAAAAATCTCGCTTTTTTTCTCACCATTAGCGTGGTGCTGACAGCAGTTACGAAAGGTTAAGAACATTTTGGATTATATTATATTTTTCCTACATTTTAGATGGCCATTTAAAGTGTGTGAAACCAAGTTGTCCGTTTTATAAATTGTTCTTTAAATATTAAATGTTTTGACCCGACTTAACCCGCAAAGTAAGCTATTTAGTAAAAAATCAACTTGCCTCTAGAAGGTTTTACATCAGTTCTGTCTAGAAAGAAACAACAATTCATGCACCTCATTCATCATGAGATGAAACCGCCTCTACCGTCACAGGATTAAACCCTTGACCTACACCAAGTGATCCATTACAGTCAGTCCTAGGTGAACGTTGCGAATTTCAAGTCTTCTGCCGGTACAAGATAAGCATTTATTACAATATAAATACCACCGCCCCTTTCCATGGGAAACCACAACACTCTTGATGATCATCACGATCGGCGTCTCAAGACAGCAAAAAGAAAAACGACTGCAATAGCAGTGTAATACCAATAAAACCGCAAAGAGCGAGCGTCAATGCGAACGACGTACTCACAAAATGTGAAAATTATAATAGCTGTCAACTTGCGGGCTGCTCATGGTACGGGCGGCTTCAGCGGTTTGGAATGAATGAATCTCACTTATGAATGGAAGATGGGAGGGAATGCAGTGAATGGTGGATAAGCCTCTCGTTATAGACGATGATCGAACTGGAATCGATGGGTAGTTGCTTTTATTGGTGCAATGAAACGGGGATACGAGATTGTGTAGTGTACTGAGGATGTCATGTACTGTGGGACGTTCCCTTCGATAAGAAAAAAAAACTGTAAAATAGAAGATACTTCTAAGATGAAGTGTGTCGCCAGTTCGAGGATCTTTTTATGAGGGATAATATTTACTCGAAATTCTGAGCATAGTAAACAACATACATACATTTATTTGCTCAACATCACATTTAAGATAAGACATAATCAACAATAGTACGCCTCAATACTCGGTTTGTGGCTGCCGCTCTCCATCCTCGGTCACGCCCAATGCTCGCCAAGCCACACTCCATTGTGTCCATTGTGCTCTCTGCGCTCCACGACTTCTTGTGCCAACCAGATCAGTCGCGAACACCAACTTTGCAGGGTTGTGTAGGATAGATAGTTGATATGTATATTAAATTAAAATAGGAAATCAATAATGATACACTATAAGTGCTAAAAGTGGCGGTACGTTTTGTATCAGTGTACAATAAGATAGGAGAATTTTGCAAACACGGTGTGGAGCATGACAAGGCTGTGAGAGTCCGAGAGCAACAAGGAAGTACGATCGGCGTGCGGAGAGAAGAAGAAAGGAAAAGAAAAAAGGACAGAGGTGATGACGAGTCAGTTTTGAAACGGAATTTGTAAAGTGAAGTTGTGTTGAGTGGAATGAAAAGTATATTGAAAATAGAAAAAGAAAAGATTGTAAAGTATTTTGATTAGTTACCGCATCACAAACCCTACAGGTTGCTATCCGGCAGGTCCTTCTCGAGCAAGGTCCATGTCTCGTGTCCGTAGATGACCACCGGTCTTATTAGCGTTTTGTGATGCAGTTAGTGCATTAATGATTTTTTTTAAACCGCAGCTATAAGCGATAGTAGACATCAAAAAGACCTTATTTAGCTAGCTTTCGGAATAACAGGAAGAACCTAGGCATTCCTTAGGTATACAGATAGGATAACTCATCTGATGAGCGCAATGGAATTAAATTTTGAACGAAAGCAAATACAAAAATGATTTGTTTTTGTGAAACTTGATAAATTTATAAAAAAAAAATAATATGGTATTATTTTTGAAGACAAAATGCGTCTCCCTACCAGTCAATCAGTCTTGATGTTGTTGCTTGAAACGAAACGATCTTTGTGAATGAAAGGCTCACCAAATACGATCGTTCTTCTTTAAGCAACCAATCTGCAAAACCCATCAGCTAAAATCCTCAGTCGATCGGCTCCTTCAGTCCATAATCAAAGTGTAGGCCGAAAACTCGCTCTCCCCCAAAGGAGAACTACTTTCCTCACTCTGACCGACCATTCCGCTGCTAGTGCCATTTTTGTGTGTGGGATATGGGTAAATATGGCAAGTGCTGTCCGACCAATTTACTCTCAATGAAGCGTGCCCCATCGATTCGGACGACAACAAACCGTTCGCCCAAGATCGACCAAATGGAGAATGTTTTATTACTTCCATCCGGTCCGGCGGTCGCACACCACTTTCGCGTGGGAGCCTTCGACTCCGAACTACAGTGAGATATCATAAAAGAACATCGCATTCAGAAATTTGCTTGCCCGATTCTGTGCACGAATCATTGTGCCTCAAAACGATCGGTGAGCATTGAGCATAGATCAAATAAACGTGATCTATTTGCTGGGTCGTGTCTACTGCAGCCACACGACGACGCGACGGGAGACCACACGCAAGCTCCGGATGACTGACTGGTTCGATGAAGATCATCAATAATAATTCGCCCTGAACGCGGCTACTTCAGAAGATCTTTTTAATCTCTTGACCGCCAATGTGAACAAGGAATATGAAACGCCTGCCGCCCGATAGGAAGCGAACAGCGTTGTCAGCTCTGAGAGTGAACACGCATCAGGCTGGAGCCGGTTTCCTGTTCAAAGTAGGTATGTACCACCCAGCAACGATTTGAACATTCAGAGAAATTAAAGTTGCTTCCCTTTTTCCTTGCAAGTTGCAAAATCATTTCAGGGTTATTTTTTTTTTCTTTGGAAATGATTTGTTTCTGTTTGAAGACAAGAAAAATAAACAAAAACATCTTTTTTATTATTATTATTATATTTATTTAAGAGATTTGCAGCCCTAGGCTGGCTCATCTCTGACATCTTTCTTATTATTTGCTGGATATTTTGTTCAACAGCTCTCTATCTCTCTTCCAACATACGTACTTCCTGGCCAGCCCACTGAAGTCTGCAGTATTTCATTCGTTTCGCAGTAATGGCTTCGTTGTACACTTTATTTAAGTCGACTGAAGCATTGAAATGCATTGATCTGGAGCGACTGAAGGAATCGGATTTTGCCACCGCATACGCACAGAATCTCGAGGCAGCGTTTCCGGATTAGGACGAATTCGATAAAACCAGCCATCAACAACGCAGCTGAGACCAAAGTTAGGTATGTGGAACGGAGCCGAAGGAACTATTGGTTAGACGATAAGTGTATAAAGATTTTGGAACAGAAGAGCGCAGCGAGGGCGGTTATGCTGCAGCACGGGACCTGGCAGAACGTGAAACGATATAAAAGAAAATGGAAACAGCAGACCCGCCATTCACAAGAAACACGGACGTTCTACCAGAAGCTCAACGCATTCCGTAAAGGCTTTATGCCACGAGCCGAAATGTGCAGGGATAAGGACCGGAGCGTCTTGATAGATGGACTTGAGGTGATCGAAAGGTGGAAGCAGCACTACGACGTACATCTGAATGGTGCGGGGAGCGCTAACGTGAAGGACCATAGCAGAGGAAGAATTGACTACGTCAGTACAGCAGGGAGCCACAACGAGTCAACTCCCAAGGGAAGTTAAGGATGCTATCCAGCAGCTCAGGTATAATCAGTTTGCTGGTAAGGATGGTATCGGAGTGGAACTCATCAAGATGGGCTCGCAGAAGCTGGCCACCTACCTGCACGGGATATTAGTCAGGATCTGGGAGACCGAACAGCTACCGGAGGAGTGGAGAGAAGGGATCATATGTTCCATCTACAAGGAAGGATGACAAGTTGAAGTGTGAGAACTTCCGAACGATCACAATTCTGAATGCTGCCTTCAAAGTGATATCCCAGATCATCTTCTGTCGACTTTCACCTAAAGTGAATGAGTTTATCGGAAGTTATCAAGCCGGCTTCGTCGATAGTCGCTCGACTATGTACTAGATCTTCACCGTGCAGTAAATCCTCCAAAAAGCCGTGTATATCAGAACCCAACACACCACCTGTTCATCGACTTCAAGGCGGCGTACGACAGTATCAACCGCACAGAGCTATGGAAAATCATAGACGGAAATGGCTTTCCCGGGAAGCTTACCAGACTGATAAGAGCAACGATGTACGGTGTGCAAAACAGCGTAAAGATGTTGGGTGAATTATCCAGTTCACCCGAATCTCGACGAAGACTGCGACAAGAAGATGGACATCGTCTAGGAAGGTGTTAGGCGACGAGCCGGGCTCAACAGCCGGAGTACGATCTTCACGAAACCTGGCGAATTTATCTGTTTTGCGGATGACATGGATGGATATTATTGACAGAACATTAGGACCGGTGGCAGAACTGTTAGCATTGGGCAAGTTTGGATGAGACATCGATTTTTGTGAATCGATTCGAATGGGGCCAGCAGAATCGATTCTCCGATATAATAGAATGCTTTGAATAGATGTTTTCATATCGATTATAAAATGTTGCCAAACCATAAAACGATCCGTTTGCAGCATGGAGTAGAATGGAGTATTTGTCTAAATAAATTGAATATCAAAAATTGAGATTGTTCATCGAACCGTCTCTGGAGGAATTCCTGGATGAATGCGTGGGGGAACTCCTAAAGAAATTTCTGGAGGTATTCCAGGAGAATTTCCTGGGTGACTCCCTGGAGAAATTCTTGGATGAATGCCAAGCGCATATTTTGGAAGAAATCTCGAAGGAATCCTACCTTAGAGAAATTCCTAGATAAATTCTTGGAAGAACATCTGGAGGACATTTTGGAAAAATCGCTGGAGGAATCCCTGAAGCAATTTCTGGAGGAACCTTCTAGGCAAATTTCTGGTGGAATCTCAAGTGGAACTCCTGGAGAAATCCCTAGAGGAATTCTTGAAGAAATCCCTGGAGGAATCTCTGTAATAATTCTGTGAGGAATCCCTGGAGAAATTTCAGAAGAAATTCCTAGAGGAATTCCCCGAGAACTATGGAGGAATTTTTGGAGGAATTTCTGGAGGAATCGTCGAAGAAATTTCTGTAGTCTGAAAGAATCCTAAGAGGAATCCCTGGAGAAATTTCTGAAGAAATTCCTGGGGGAGTTCCCAGGAGAATTCCTGGAGGAAACGCTGAAAGAAATCCCGGAGGAATCCCTGGAAAAAATCCTACAGGAACTTCTGAATAAAATCCAGAACGAATTTCTGAAGGAACTCATGGAGGATTTCCTGGGGAAAATCCTGAAGGAATTGCTGTATGAATTTCCGAAGGAATTCCTGGATCACTACGTGGAGGAATTCCTGAAGAAATACCTGGGATAATCCCTGGAGGAATTCTTGTTGAAATTCCCGGAAAATCCCTGGAGAAATGCCTGGATAAAATCCTGGTGGAATGGATAAATTCTGGAAGGAATTCTTTAAGGAATTCCATGAAGAATCTCAGAAAGGAATTTATGCAGGAATCGCTAGAAAAATTCTTGGAATAATTCGTGGATAAACTCCGGGAGGAATTCCTGGGGAAATTTCTGAAGCAATCGATGAGCAATTTTAGGAGAAATTTCTCGAGAAATTGCCGCAGGTATTGTGGAGGTTCCTTAAGGAACATGTTAAGGAATTTCTGGAAGCTTAGAGCAATCCCTAGAGGAATTCCTGGATAAGTGCCTTGAGGAACCCCTGGTGAAATTCTTGGAGACATGCTTGCAGGAGTTTCTGGAGAAATCTCTAGAGAAATTCCTTCAGGACTCTGTTTAGGCCTCTCCACTTTTAAAAAAATGTTCACCCCCATATTTTGATTGGCATCCTAAAAGAAGTAACTGATCAAAATTTCAGCCAAATCCATTGAAATTGAGAGGTGCATTGAATCTATTCAGTGTTTTTCGACTATTTTCGAACTTCAAAAATTATAACTACACTAAAACTTGTCAAAAATATTTTTTTCCAGCACAAATTGAACACACAAGATTCCTCCAGGAATTCCTCCTAAAAGTGCTCAAGTAATTCTTCAAGGAAATCTTTCAGGAATTCACCATGCTTTGTATAGTTTGGTGAAACTTTCAGGAAGAATTCCTGAAGGAATCTCTGGAGGAATTCCTAGAGGAATCTCGAGAGAAATTGCTAGAGGAATTCCTGGACGAATCCTAAGAACTTTTAGAGGAAACCTTGCAGGAATTTCCAGAGTAAATCCTGGGGGAATATCTGGACGAATATCTTGTGGAATTCTTGGGGGAATCCCAGGAAGAATTCCTGAAGAAATCCAAGGATCAATTTCTGAGGAAATTCTCGGAGGAGTTTCTGAAGAAATCCCAGAAGGAAGTACTGAAGAAATTGCTGAAATTCCAGAGGAAATCCTGAAAAGAGTAAGCATAGGAGCTTTAGGATCAATCCCTGAAGCAGTTCCAGAAGAAACCCCAAGAGGAAGCTTGAAAGCAATCCCAAGAGGAATTCTTAAGGGAATCTCTAAACAGTTTCTGGAGGAATTCTTAGATTAATTCCTAGAGAAGTTTCTGGAAGAATTCCAGGAGGGATTCCTGAAGGAATCCCAAGAAGAACTCTCGGAGGCAGTTTCAAAAAAAAAAAACCCGATTTAATCCACCTATGGTGAACAGAACCCTTCTTACACTTATTAAAATTATTGTTGTATTTAACATATTTGTTTTGTGGAATTGGGTTTTTAAATTATGAAAAATGTATTGATTTTTTGGTTTTATACGAAAGAGCACCTTTTTCTGAACCTATGATTTTTTTTCAGATTTTTAGAACTTTGTTCTGGTACCTAAAATCTATTTCAAAGAGATTTTTTGAAATCACCTTTTGACAGCTGGGCAACTGTTTGACAGCTCCGCCCAGTACAAAATGCGACAAGGGGTGATTCGACAAATCGCTCCCGTACAAACTTTAAATTGATTTTTAAATAGATTCCCGGACTCCAAAATTCATGAAAATTTGGATTTCGGCTCAGTTTGACATGCAGATTCAGAATATCGAATTATCTCAACACCGTTAAAGAAGCCAATTGACCAAAAGTTCTAGAAAATATTGTGGATTTGGCATCTAGTGGATTGGTTTCCAAAATAGCATCATGGACCATGGACTAAACTACCAGAAATGCCAGACACTTCCTAGAGTCTTGTATGGAATGTTTAAAAAATAGCTTACATATTCTGGAATTTTGTATCTTTTATTAACTGCTAAAAGATCTTGAAACGATTAACAAATGGGTAAGAAAATCAACGAGATACACTTTGTCTATATCAGTCAATTAAAGTAGCTCCGAAGTACTTGGTATTCATGGTTATGGTGTAAAAACGACAAAAATGATATATCTACTAAGTTAATCAGTTTTGGCATTAGCTAGTTATTTTGGCTGTCTGGTTCTTCAAAGCTTTCATTTAACATATTGTTAGTTTCCATAAAATTCCTGTGTATTTGTAATTTGTTATTTATAATTTTGTTGAAAACAATAACCTGCTAGTATACACTTTGTATGAGGTCAGCATCATTTATTGAAAAATAATTTCCCATAGACTGGTCAAAAACAAATGCAAGATAACAAGTGAATATAATAAAAAAAAGAATTTATTGAAATAATCTTCGTAAGATATCTCAGTAATCAAATGTCGAATCGAAATAAAATTTCAGGGCATTATGCAAGCATATTGTAGCTTTCATTTGGTGCTTAGAGAACCCAAATCGGTTGACAGACGGCTGAGATATTTATTATGGTACCCTTGGTCAAAAATCTCTCAAAAAGTTAACCTGTATTACTCCCAAGTACTCTTGGAAAGATATCTCAGTAACCAAATGTCCAATCCTAATGAAATTGTATAGGGTTCTACTAGAATGTTGTAGCTTTTATTTGGTGCCAGGATAACCGAAATCGGTTGACAGATGGCTAAGATATTTATTATGGTACTTTTGGTCAAAATCTCAAAAGGTTTAGTTGTATAAATCCGAAGTACTCTTCGAAAGATATCTCTGTAACCAAATGTCCAATCGAAATAAAATTTCCGGGCGATCTACTAGGATGCTGTAGCTTTCATTTGGTGCCAAGAGAACCCAAATCGATTGACAAACAGTCGAAATATTTATTATGATACACTTGGTCAAAAATCTTAAAAAGTTTAGAAGTATGACTCATAAGTACTCTTCGAGAGATATCTCGGTAACCAAACGTCCAATCGAAAAAAAATTCAATAGCGTTCTACTAGGATGTAGTAGCTTTCATTTGCTTCCAAGAGAACTCAAATCGGTTGACAGACGGCTGAGAAACGTGCGTGACTTTTTTTTGTAACGCACATACACACACACACATACACACATACACACACACACACATACAGACATTTGCTCAGTTCGTCGAGCTGAGTTCATTGGTATATGAGACTCGGCCCTCCGGGCCTCGGATCGAAAGTCGGTTTTTCGAGCGATATTTATACCCTTCTTATGGGTGTAAGAAGGGTAAAAAACCTTGAAGTTGTTCTCGAAAGAATCAGAGAAGGAATTCCCAGGTGAATCCCTGGAGGAATCTTGGAGAAATTTGTGAAGAAACCCCTTGATAAATACCGGAAGCAATCCCATGAGAAATTCCTTAGGGAATTTCACGAGAACTTTCTTAGCGAATTCCTGGAAGAATTTCTGTAGGAATCCCAGGGTAAAAATTTGAAGAAATCGATGTCTTCAGCAGGGATAGGAACACTCACTTGCAACGAGTTACATTCACTTGCTATTTTCTCAGCTCAGAAGCGTGCAATCAAGAAACGATGTATGGGTGACTTTTGCCTGATTTCGTCTTAAACTTGGCCGAATAGAGTAGGGGTCGCACACGAATCCCTAGGTCGTGACAGAGCTGTGAAAGCGACTCTCCACGAGGTGAGTGTAATTTACATTCGCCTCGTGGAGAGTTGCCTTCGCAGCTTCGGTATGCGTGTGCGACCCCTATTATATTCAGCAAAGTTTTAGACGAAATCACAAGGTAAAAGTCGCCCATACATCGTTTCTTGGTAGCACGCTTCTGAGTTGAGAAAACTGCAAGTGAGTGTAACTCTTTTCCAGTGAATTTTCCCATCTTTGGTGTTAAGTAATTTCTGGACGAATTATTGAAGGAATACATAGATGAACTCCTAATGGATTTTTAACCTTCCGTAACTCGCGCGGTTGGCTACCTGCGTCAGCACCACGCTAATGCTGAGTACAAAAAGCGAGATTTTTTCAACGTGTTGTACAAAATACAACAGCGCGATCGCTCGAGGGTTAAGAAGTTCCTGGATTATTTTTTTAAGAATCTCTAGTAAAATTTTCTGAAAGAGTTTCTTGAATACTTCGAATAATTTCAAATTGAATAATTGGAGCAATCTCTAGTGGAATTCTGGAAAGAGTATATGTAGAAATCCTTGAAGAAATCTCTGAAGGAATACCTGCAGAAATACCTTAACCCTTTGGAGCCGGAGGGGTCATATATGACCCCGCCGATGAAACCGAGCATAACAAACGTGTTCGACACCAGCGAGGTTGCGTCGACAGCGGCGAAACAAATCGGCTTCAAAAGGTTAAAGGATCTCTTGAGAAATTCCGCCAGCACACCCCCCCCCCCTGTGCCCCCTTATGAAGAAAATCCTAACTACGCCAATGATTTCACGACTCTGTGTCGATCATTTTAATAACGTTGAGACAATGCATTTTGAAGAAAAATGGAAATTTAATAGTTTTGTTTCGAAAGAAAAATCGCATGTGAAAAATCGATATGGTCGATTTAGTAGGGCTTCAACGTTGATTCAAAAAATCGAATAATCGAAACAAAAACATCGATGTTGCCAAAATCGTTTCAAAATTGTAGAACGCTAAACTGTACCCGCCTGAAACGTGAAGCATCGAAGGTCGGACAGGTGGTGAATGCGGCTAAAATAAAGTACACTGGGCGAGACAGGACAAGCCTTTGCAACAATGTTACGGTAGACGGAGGTACTTTCGAGGTGGTAGAAGAATTCGTCTACCGTGGTCCCTTGCTAACGGCTGACAATAACGTGAGCCGTGAAATACGAAGGCGCATCATCCGTGGTAGTCGTGCCTACTACAGGCTCCAGAAGAAAATGCGCTCAAAAAAGATTCACCTCCGAACCGGTGGTCTTATACGGGCACGAGACATGGACCATGCTTGAAGAGGACCTGCAAGCACTCGGAGTGTTCGAGCGTCGCGTGCTAAAGACGATCTTCGACGGCGTGCAGGAAAACGGTGTATGGTGGCGAAAGATAAACCACGAGCTCGCTGCACTCTACGGTGAACCCGACATCCTGTATGTGGCTAGAGCTGGACGGATACGGTGGGCAGGGCATATTGCAAGAATGCCGACAACAACCCAGCGAAGTTGGTGTTTGCGATGGGCGGGCCAGGTGGAGCGTGATCTGGCGAGCGCACACAGGCGTAAATGGGCCAAATTCCTGGCCATAAGTCGAAATTTTTTTTCAAGGTTTTCCAGAGTCTAATATTTTTTAAAGATAAATGAAGTAATGCTGCATCATGTGGCAATCAATAAAATACTTTAAGATGCATATTTTTTTAAGAATAAATGCCGAAATTTGACGACTTTCTCTACTGTTTTTTTCATTTGCATCATAACTCATCAGAAGAACTTCAATTATCGAAATATTGACAGTTTGAAAAAATAACTGAGTATGTAACACAGTTCTCCTGATAAGGGTGTATCATTTAAACAAAAAACATCACCTGGTTTCATATATTTTGCTCTCTTACAGAAGAGTTTTCAAAATCATGCTTTTTGTCAATTTTGAACCATTTTCAGCATTCAAAAAGTTTTCAGATTCTGCAGCATTCCGCGATCTGGATAAAATTACAATAAAATATAAGACATATCCTTTGTGAATCGCAAGAGAACGGGTACCAGAAAGTACCAAACGAAAAATTAAATCATTTTGAAATTTACAATTTTTGACTAGTTTTTAGTTACAATTTAGGTTTAATTTCGAAAAAGCAACTTCTTTTCGACTACTTTTTCAATGAACGGCCACTTATTGTCGGTAGATAGATCATAGCAGAATACAATCTGGTCTTCTATCTCTTAACAAAATGTGTCAAATGGAATTAATTTAGTAAATTTTGGCAGAAATCTCCATACACCGATAAAACGCCTAAATGTATGCAATGCAGTAGTAATCTAATGTAGCTAGAACTGTTGTGTTCAAGATTTGTTATAAAAAAATCAAAAACAACTCAAATAAAGAGCTCACTATTTGTAGCATGTAATCATATGTTGATGCACCGTTAAGAAAATATTTTCAGATAAATAGCTAAAATCATTGATTTTTTCACTCAGTACTCCACGAACTTACTTTTATGTATACAGTTGTGTTAAAATGCCATGTTTTCATAGAAACATTCAAACTGATATATTCCACACGGCTTCTATCATCATGTTCAATCTCCTAAAATTTCAATCCATGATTAATTTTTGAATTTTGATGTGTATTCCAGGGCACTATAAAAGTTGGCCCAAAATGAAAATGTGATTCCCAAAATGTCTAGAAAAAGGTACAACATTTAAACTGAGTTTAAGGGGTCGTTCAAAAATAACGGCCCATATTCCCAAAAATTGTGAAGATAGAACAATTGTTCAACAAGTTTCCCAATTATGACACTCCTTACAACTTTGCTGAAGACATAAGCACGTTATCTGCACTTATAAGGACTGTTCAATTTATAAAACGGACAACTTGCTTGTGCGATATCTTTTTTATTTTTCAAAAAAATCATTATCAGTTTTTTGCATAACTTTCTATAGCTATTTTCAAATGTAGGAAAAATATAACATTAAGCAAAATGTTCTTTATTGTGTAACTGAAGCGGTTTTCGTAAAACATCAATAAAAACCCATTTCTCAAAATTCGACATAACTTTCCACATACTTAATATGCACATTTTCATGATGTTTTCAATTTATTGGAATCTTATACTATTCTACTAAAGGTAAAGATTAATAGTTGGTCAGTAATAATGCACCAAGCAGTCTCCGGCTTGATATGGTGAGTTGCCTTATTTTCATAGAAATTATGAAAAAATGTTCATTTAAGTCCTGTGCTGCAAGAACATCACGGATTCGGCTAAAAATTTGTCCAGAATAGTAGAATATTGCTCTCTGAATGATACAGAAGAAAAATTTACTAATAATTGCATTTTTCATCAAAAATTTAATCCATAAAGATGGCCATATTGAAAAAAATTCATACTTTTTACTCCATTGATGAGATTTTCGACTCTAGTGAATCTTGTTATTATTTTTTTTCGGCAAAGTTGGTCCTATGTTATTGTACACGTTATTTAATAATAATCGGATGCAAAGTTTTCATTTCCAACATTCTTGTTATGCCAAATTTGTATTAGGTTGCATTGTTATTTGTAAGAACCTTCGAAGAACGAAACTGTTTTGATTACTGTGTCTGCAATAGCGCACAGTAACCAAACCAGCAATGCTATTAAGAAGCAGTTTTCTGCATTTAACACCACATTATTCCCACTTTCGACTGGATGCATAAAAAATTGATTATTTAGTATTTTCATGCCCTTTTTGCTTTACAATTGAATTTTATTGAAAAAATCGAATCTTACTTGAGACTTTAATATCTCAACACTTAATTTTCCGATTGAGTTCAAATTTTGCCAGAATGTTTATTACTCATGCTGCTGCAGCATGGCACATCCTTTTCTGGTATTAAAAACGATATACCATATGTAAACAGTAATTTTATATATATTTTCAATTTTCAGCACTCGAAAAATTCACCTTATCTAACACCTGGCCGATTTTCTATAAAATAAAACTATTTTTATTCGTTTCAAAAATGATCACTATAATGACAGATGATGTACTGAACAACGAAGCAAGGGTGGTTAAATTTGAACTACGCGTCTTCTTTTTATAGCCCTATGAAGTTGTCCGTTTTATAAATTGAACAGTCCTTAAAAGAATTGAATTTCTCTCACACTTCTTGGAGAATTTCTATGAAACGAGGAGGCCCTTGTTTCCAAACAATATTTTTCATGGAAATATAATTATTTTTCAGTTCTCTGATGTCAAATAAAAATTTCGACGCTTCAAGCGATATTTGGGGGTGAAAATAAACGTTGTCCTTAGAGAGGTTATAAGAAATCATTTCTAGCCTTCAAGTGGATTAATAGCTATTTATAATCCAAAATGCTTCCTGAATAACTAAATTCACAATTTTATCGCTAATACATACATAATACACCATAAAAACGTGTTAAAACTTTTTGACCATGAAATGGACCCTGTTACTCCAGTGTAGAGCGTTGGGTGTGACCGACGTTGGAGAGCTGCAAATCGAGTATTATGGCTGCAAATTGTTCATTCAGTGTTATCATGAATTTGTTGTTGAACTAAATGAATTGATGCCACAAAATTATGGAAATTCAATCACAGATGAACATGTAACATGTAAAGTAGTTAGTAACATGAAATTAAGCTATAAAGGAAATCCGGCACTATAAATAATCTCTTATAACTGAACTAGTTTAGAGTAATCTGTCTAAATACTGCTCCAATCTCTGATTAGCTTCAACAGCAGCTTAGCAAAATTGACTTATTACCACCAATTCTCGGGAACCGAATAAATAACATGAGAAATAAATTGTACTTCTTATCTGTACCGTTGTTATCTATCGGAAGCACAGCCCAAACGATAATTATAGAAACGACTTCAGATGCACTTTGTGCTTTTACTACCATAGGTACATATTGCATAATTTTCAGCGTGTTACCCAATTTCAAGTGTGTATAGCAGTAGGTAGACAAACAAACTCACCGTTAGATACGGTAGCCATCCCAGCATCGCCACGATGTGCAAGATTCTAACGGCCGCTCGCACATGATTCATTTTGCTCGGTGCTTTCGGGGTGCTGCTTCCAACTGACGAAGATGGTTCCATCCGAGAGTGTCACTGACTGTGCGCACTTGCAAGCGGCCGAGCCTAGCTACTCCCGTTGGAGCACATTTTTGGAGACCGGGATTGGGACCGCGCCGCGTAGATCAAGTAAATCTGAAATTAGGGAAAATTAGCGCAATTAGTACCTACGTAGTTTGGAACGTTCGTCGATTGTGGTAGCAGTAGTAGTTAACCACTGCTCGGTAATTATCCGATCAAACGGACCATGCAAAATGCCGAAAGGTTACACAATTGGGGGAGGGAAACAAGATCACCGACCGACGGCGACGGAGGAATCGTTAGATCGCCGACGCAACTGTACCTAAACGCCTAAACGGTGTGAAATATTTCGGTACACATGTGACGAGTTTCCATCGTCGCCTCTCTTCGCGGTTCGTTTAGTTCTGCGTGTACAAAGTGGCTTCGCCATATGCATGTTGTAGCTGCTGAAGTAAACGCGTGGAAAACATGTGTCTGGATTTTGCCGACACTGTGTATCAACAAATGTTTCAGGCGGTTTGCAACGCTAGAAATTCTTTGATCAGGATAACACAAAAAAAATACGAATTCTATGATCAGTAACTTAATAAAAAAATAGAATTTTGTGTTGTTGTGACGTAAGCGCCACTACAAATTTCGACATCTTTTGGTATAAATCTTGTGAAATGATAAAACTGTGGTAGGGTATTGTACCATTTGGGCAGGTGTACCTATTTTGGGCACTTGTCACTATAACTAAGTCATTTTGAAACCGATTGATTTGAATTTTTGTTCAGAGTTAGATACTGTACGTGCCTAACTATGAACAAAATTTCAAATCAATCGGTTTGAAATTGACTTAGTTATAGCGGCAAGTGCCCAAAATAGGTACACCTGCACAAATGGTACAAGACCCTATATCTGCTATATTAGGATGAAACATCTAGTGGTAATCTAGCATCTATGAAGGAAACATTGAGAACTACCAAGAGTTTACTGCATAATAACCATAAATGTACCAAAATCCTCAATGTCGCTTGGGTCCCTTTGCAGAAGAACGGCAGTGTAGGTATGTGTTCAGTTCATAGCCATCTTTAGAACTAGAAACTAGTTGAAAATTTCTTTCCAACGCACAATTTTTTACCAAACGCAATCTACCGACCAACGTGAACTTCTACTAAACGATTTTCGACTGTATGATTAGGGTAAAAACACAGACAAACAGACGTCTCACTCTACTCACTTCTCATCGTTACCCTTTTTAACGGTTACTTCAAATATTTTGTAGTTCGCAAAACGTTCAGTCACGGCGCTTGCATCGTTTTTTATCATGTTTGACGTTTGCTCACTACCGCCACCTACTGAGTGGTTTGCGTAACACATATTGGTTAGCATTGGGCGATATGGTTTCGTGACGATGATTTTTATCGCAATTTGTTCCAAGTGATACGTCTGTTTGTCTATGGTAAAAATATAATTTGAACATGAATGCAATTTGGACATACGGCGATGTATGTCTTGTTCCGGAGAGTTAATTAACGTAGACGCTTCTTAATATCGATTATTGAATCAAATAGACCTTATTCTGATGACTTACGTTGAAAATACGCTTAACAATCAAGCATTTACTTCAAAATTATCGAAAATGTAAATTGTTTCACTAAAACCCCTCAAATGCACAGGTATGCAAGACGACATACACAGTCACATACAATATTCACCCCAAAATCGTTGAATTAATAATTGTAAGAAATTTGAAAGCCTTATTGCAATGAAAAATGTTCAGTAAAGAAGCATTAGGCAGCCAATCTCTTAACATTCATCAAGAACGCCTAAAATAGGTGGTGTCCAAAATACTGTTTACTACTGTAAATATATTTTGGTCATCTGACGAACTAGATGGGGATACTGTGCGATTACATATTTGGTGGCGTATTCTGTGGGTCTGGTTTTTTTTATCTGTATTAACGAAATTTTTGCCCTAGTCTAGTTCATCTCGGGACCCACGCTTCACATTTTGCGAGTTTGTCGGGTGTGGGATTCGGTCCTCGGCGTGATAGTCAAGTGTTCTAACCATCACACCAGGTCCGCTCCACCTGTGGGTCTGGTGATATTTTCTCGATTCTATCAAAAACTGTAATAATTATCAAAATAGATGCCTGTTAAGCGGAAAAAATTGATTATTTGTAAGACATGTCACAATAGATACGAAAAAAAATATCATAGGTTTCAGGGGGTTTCAGGATGTTTCAGGAGGCCAGCTAAAGGGGTGTTTAAAGGAGCGTTTAGAGACGCTTAAGGGGATTTTAGAGGCTTCTGAGGGTTCCAGGATGTGTCAGGGGGGCTTTTATCTAGGGGCGTTTCAATGTGTTTCAGGACGCTTCGAGAGGTTACCGGACGTTTCAGGGATGTTTCAGAACCATTTAACGGGGCTTCATGAGGTTCTAGAAGTTTTAGGTGGGCTTGTACGGGCGTTTCAGGGTGTTTCAAGGAGGGTTCAGAGGGTTGCAGCATGTTTGAGGTGGGCTTTGATGGGCGTTTCATGGCGCTTCAGGGCGCTAAAAGGAGTTACAGGACGTATCAGAGAGGTTTCAAATGCGTTTCAGGGAGTTTCAGAGGGTTTCCGGGGGTTCCAGGATGTTTTGAGTGAGCTTTTTTTCGGCACTTCACTGAAAGTCGTCCAGGGCTCCCTGAAATCCCGTCGGTCTCCCTGAATTCCTCCCGAAAACTCCAATGTTTCGCCTCAATAACGTTTCTGAAACCAGCCTAAACCCCCTGAAACGAGACTGAACCCTCATTGAAACGTCCTGTAACCTTTTGAAACGTATTGAAATCCCCCTAAACCCCCTATAACATCCTGAAACTCTCTGAAACTTCTTTGAAACGATCTATAACGCCCTGAGACGCCTAAAACGCCTCTAAAAGACCACCGGAAACATCTTGAATCCCCATGAAACTTCCTTAAGCACCTCTTAAATCTCCCAAAACCTTTAGTCTTTTTTAACATCTACCGTGACTTGATTTCTTACAGTTTTTTTTTTAAATAACGTGGTTTTTTACGACGTCTTTTGAAATACAGTCGAACCTCCATGAGTCGATGCTCCTTGACTCGATATCGTCTCATGGGGGTAATTTTTTCCATACTAAAAAATAATTTCTGGGTTACTATGATGGTCCCCTGAAAAAACTTCCCAAAGGATTTTTGTTCCACTACTCGATATTTCCTTAAGGCGAAACTGGAAGCATTTCCTCACTTTTTGGTTTTTGATTTTTTATTAAATAACGAAGCCATATTTTCAAAATCGGTTTTCGTGCACATGTAGAGTATAGATCAAGGTATCTTCTGATTTTTTTTTGTAGTGGAAAATGTTTTTCGTTTTTGCAAAAACCATTTTTGAACAAAATTTCACAAAAAAAATGGTTTCTGCAAAAATGGAAAACATTTTCCAACTCAAAAAAATACAGAAGATACCTTGATCCATACTCTACATGTGCACGAAAACCGATTTTGAAAATATTGCTTCGTTATTTAATAAAAAATCAAAAACCGAAAAAATGAGAAAATGGTTCCAGTTTCGCCTTAAGTCGATGGTCCCTTCAATATCGACTCATGGAGGTTTTACTGTAACACGTTTTTTTAGGCGAAACGTATTAAAATCGCGTTAAAAATTCTTCAGTGTACAAGTGTAACAAGTGTAATACTGGTGTAGCTACTACGGGTTATCACTCATTATGCTACGGAAATGGCTCAGTAGTCTCAACGTTTCGACCACCTTTTCGGTCTTCTTTAGGGGACCCCCTGAAGAAGACCGAAAAGGTGGTCGAAACGTGAGGCAAAATAAAATAATATCGCTTGATTTTTGTGAGACTGAAGAAAGTTCGTAATGATAAGCTAGATAAGCTTTGGTGAAAGATCAAAAAAATATTTCAAAATAAAGTTTTAAAGAACTTCTCGAAAAAAACATAGGATGCTGTTGAAAGAACTTTGTTTTCCTTTTTTTATTTTCTAGATTTTGATTTTCTTTTCGTTTTAACCGCAGTTTCTTATGGAGATTGCAAAGGATCAAGGCAAACGAATTCATCAACCATCTACAAGCTTTCTCAAGTACATAACATATTGGTGACCAATAAGCCTTAAAGAGGTTTTGAAAATCGTCATTAAAACTAACACTTTTTAGTTTAGTTTCATGATGGCTAAAAGAACCTCTTCTAGTCTGATTGATTGAAAAATGTGACTTGGGTATCCCCATCTATTGTAACACTGCTGCCAAGGCTTGTCTTGCCTGGCTTAGATTGGAATGTGGAACTATGTACGTCTTCGAATGAGTGTAATCAGTTAATTCCACCCTAATTACTTTACCTTTGACAGATACGCGTATTTCGACCACCCCTTGTAATCTTCCTCAGTGTCAGTTATCCATTCAAATATATATATATATATCATTCGAAGAGGGTATTCTGCTTAGAGGGTTCGAAAAGTCGGTACAAGACTATGTACGTGTTAGATGCATTTACCGTCGATGCTTCGCGTTACAGGCAGGTGTACAGCTGTGTCACAGTGCTAAATGTTCTGCCGATGATATCCATGTCGTCAGTGAAACAAACAAATTGGCCGGATCGGTTGGCTGCTTCACCCAGCTCTTCCCATGACACCCGCAAATGCAATCTAAATATCAGATACAAAAGTCCACCACCTTATCGCAGTCCTCGTCGAGATTCGAACGAATTAGAGTGTTCGCCCGAAATCTTCAACGTCCATCGTTGCTTTTATCAATCTTGTAAGCTTACCGAGCCAGTCATTCTCGTCCATAATTTTCCATAGCTCTGCGCGGTCGATACTGTCGATACTGGCGCCTTGAAATTGATGATGATGATGATGATTGTGTGTGTACCCACCACCAGCGCAAGGATTACCTATGGCTGCAGAGTCATACCGGAACGGAATGATCTACCTGATGGTTTGTTGTAGCAGGGTAAGCTAAATTCACTGGAGATCTTCGGAATACAACATGATGGTTGTTTTTTCGTGACAAAGCCTGGCCACCCCACGAACATTTGCCCGGAAACCAGTTCATTTAGCTTCCTTGGCTTCCTTAGCGAAGAAGCAACGTGTTTGGAGGAGCTCGGTAGGCAATAGCTTGGATCTAAGAAAAGTACGGTAGCTCTGAACGTATTGGATGTTCAGATGAATTTCAAGGCGTGTCATAGCATTTCAGAACTATTCAGAGAGTTTCAAGGAAATGTACAGGAGACTTTACAGGATGGTTTTTACAAGCCTTTGCAAGCGTTTCAGTCAGTACAAGGAGGTTTTAGGGGAAGTTTTAGTGGGATTTTAGTGAGCTGCAGCCGCTCTCAGATCAGTTCCATGAGGGTTTTAGAGAGGTCTTCTGAAGTGTTTCATGGCGTCTCTGAAGGTTTAAAAGGGCTACATGTGTTCTCAGGTCAGGTCTATGATGATTTTCAGAAGCGTTTCAAGGTGTTTCAGATAATTTCTGAGGGGTCTAGGAAGCTGCAAGGGCTCTCAGGTAGGTTCCATGAGAGTTTTCACATACGTTGTAAGACGTTTCTTAAGGGTGTTACGGGGCTACAAGGCTCTCAAGTCAGTTTCTTCGAGGTCTTAGGAGATTCAAGATAGATGTATTCAGTGCACTCAGACGTGCCAACTTAGTCAACTTTGGGGGGGCTGGGCAAAGCCTGTTTTTTATGATTTTTTGTATGGGAGAGTTAAAAAAATCGTGTAATATGGGGGGGGGGGCGGTAAACCTATGCCTGCCCTCCCTAACTTGACGCCTATGGATGCATTTCATGACGTTTCAAAACGATGCATTGTGCTTCAAAGCGTTTCAGTGCGTTTCAAAATATTTTAGAGAACTTTCAGAGGCTGCAGAGGCTCTCTGGTCAGTTCAACGTGGTTTCGGGGGTTTTAGGGGACTTTCAGAAGCATTGCAAGGAACCGCCCAATAATCACGTGGTCATTGGGGGGAGGATAGTTTATTGGCAAAGACTATGGCCCATACATTTTTTTTTTGTATAAACCAAACAACAAAAAGAAGGAGGGGGGGGGGGGTTAGGAGGTTGCAAAATCCCGAAAAAAATGACAACGTGGACTAAAGACAGCCCAGTTTCAGAGAATTTTAGAGGGTTTTTAGAGAGCTACAAAGGCGCTCGAGTGAGTTTCATAAGGCTTTCAGGGGCCTTAAAGACAACTCATAGTGTTTCACGACGTTGCTTGGTGTATCAGAAGGGTTTTAAAACTTCATAGACTGATTACGCTTGTAGATCCGATGTCCCTTACTTAAGGGAGTTTTCAGAGATTTTCAAACAGGCATTGAACTCAAGCATGAGGTTCATTCAACAAACAGATTCGATGAATTATGCTCAAAGAAGTTGTTGGGGAACCTTAAATAGGCAACCCCCACTCAAAGCTCAACCCTGACCATAAATACCCCTTAACTTCTTTCGCTGCTTTTTTCGTAAACCAACCTTATTCTTAATCTCAAGTACTCCTCTTTAGAACACAATCAAGCTCCATTTAGGTAAAATAATTTGAAGAAGGGGCGTGAATAGACTATACTTGCTCTCCATGCAGTTATGCTTGACAGTGAAGATTTACTTCATGACCACTCTGAATTCAACATACCACTATATGAAAGACCAAAAGAGGGTGTGGCTGATCCTCAAGTAGAGACCTGATTCACGAGTCAATGAGAATCTCCTTCCAACAGTATGATCCCAAAGAGTGAATAATGAAATTCCATCACTTTCTACAGGATGGTTTCTACAGGATGTCATTATTAGGGTGCGTTAAAAACATTGCAACTGTTGGAATAGAACAGAAGTTCCCAACCTTTTTAAGATGGCGACCCTCTTTAAGAATTGTCAAAACATCTGGGGCCCAATAAAAAAATTTAGAAAAAAATATGAATTAAATAAACAAAACGTGACGTAGCCAGAAATCTACTGTGGGAGGGATTTTCGACGATCAATGTACGTTTTTTTTTATTCGACACTCACATTTCGTAAACAATGAGGTCATGAACATTGAATTTAAATACAAAAGGGGCGCAGCCGAAATTTTTTTTTCTTCTGAAGGCCTTTTTTACTGAAAATTTGTTTCTAAAGTTGTGGCTATTGGGTGACGGTATGCAAAATTAAAAATCGGTATAATTTGCACAAAATAGAATGAAAATTCAACAATTTTTTTTAGTAACATCGCGGCTTCCCAGGACTGGCCTCACGCCTCCCTTGGACTGGACTCACGGCCCCCCAGGGGGTCGCGGACAACCGGTTGGGAACCCGTGGAATAGAAGAACTTATCTACAAGGATGTTACAGTATGTTCTCACTCCGGCTAGTAATCCACTTCGTTGTAGAGTTTCAATTTCAATGATACCCTGATGCACCATCCAAACTCCATATAAATATATAGAAAATAGTATATTGTTATGATTGAATATAATATTAATACCGTAATCTGAGGTACTCTGAAAATATCGACTTTTTTGGAACACGGTCAAAAGACTGTCTTTCAAAAATTCGCCTGCCGTCAACCCTTGTATATCAGATAAATCACAAAACTCTTTTACTAATGCATGGTAGGCTTATTGGACATAGCTGAGTTGAAATTGATGTTAACACATAAGTTTTATTTAAAACAGCATACTTTTGGGAAAGTAAGACGATTTTTTAAAAGAAATTGCCTGCCTATTCTTAGGCGTTTGGTTTGGGTCATTCTGTAGCTAGCTAAACTTTTTTTTAACATACAAAGTAAACCAGTTGTAAGAGTTTTAAACACTTATTCAGATACAGCATCATCAAATTTGATTTGTTCAATTAGTTTCCCTTCTTAGAATGTTATGTCATTGGTAGATCAACTTCACCCCCGATTGAAAATTTTCAAATTTGACCATTTTAACATTTTTTTTATAAAATGTAGCAGTTTCTTATAAGAATTTCGTTTACGGAACCTGATACAGGTGTACTCAGTACATGTTTCAAAAATATTTGTTTGGAATTATGCATTGACTCTGGTTTTATTTAAAAAATAAAGGAAAAGTGATCAACTTCCCCCCAGATTACATTATATGGATCAAAATAGAAACAAATTAAGTCGACAGAAATTCGATATGGCAACAGGTCATATCCTCCTAAAGGCATCTTTGTAGAACATTTCGATTTTCTAAATCAAAACATCTTTACAGGACAAATTTAGAAAAATGAAATTTTTTATAGAATTTCTCAAAATTTGATATTTTTCGTAACATTTTTTTTTTATTTTTAAACTTTTGCAATATTTTTGTGTTTTTCATAGATCTTTAGATATTCTTGAAAAAAAAACGTTTCTGTGGTCAAGATACGCAATAATTAAAAACAACACAATACCCTTCAATAATGCCTAGAGATCCATAGAAAAAAAAATAAATGGAAAAAGTATAATTAAAAGAATACTTTTTTTTTGAGAATTTATATGAAAAAATGTATTTTTCTTCTTCTTTGTGGCTCAACATTCCCACTGGAATTTGGCCTGCCTTATCTTTATCTTAGTTTTGTTTGAGCACTTAAAAAGGTAATAATTGAAGGGAATTCTTTGCCAGCCTTTGCATGATTGTTTTTTATTTTGATGCAAGGTCAATGATACAATATGCCTAGGGAAGTCGAGAAAAGTTGCTGATCAAAACGGAAATCGAACTCACCGTCTCCGGATTGGCGTTGCAAACCTTAAACTAGCTGTGTGGAGACCCAACAATAGTATTTTTTTAAATTGCTCTCGCGAAATCTCAAGTAGTTTTTTATGCATACACATTTTTTGCAATTACGAAAAATACCCATTCAGGATAATCTTCCTGGGTACACAAACATAGAATCAGGAAAAACAACGTGGAAGCATTCATGTATTACAGCGCAGGTAGGCTTTTTCGTAGTAGGTGTCACCGACTTTCATTCTCCCGTCGTCGTCATCAAACAGCAATATGGGCAAGAGGAAGGCTATTTCAGCTAGTGCTTCTACACCTGATTTACAGCCCGAGTCAAAATCTTAATCTTCCTGATTTGGATTTGAGTGCTCAGTGGATGTTGAAGTAGCAGTGGTACTAACGGGAAATGTGAGAATTAATGAAAAGTGGCGGTAAGCAAAAGTGCCGCCAAGTCATACTTTTCATTACCTAAAAGAGTGCCAAAAAGTAATACTTTTCGGCACTTTTTTTAGTGAAGAAAAGTAGGCCGTTATATGGTTGTTACCGCGAGTGAAAAATAGGAGAAAAAGCATTGCAATTGCAAAAAAAATTTTTTTAGAAAATTGAAATGTTTTACAAAAATGCTTTAAATATATTCAAACAACTTTCTATTTTGGGTTGAACACTTTGACTTTTCGAACATGGATTTTTTTGGGCAACCTAATGAAGATCTTTCACTTCGTTCCTATGCATTTTCATGGGAGCTCAGGATCTAAAATATATAAGTATTTTTATGCAATTCAGTATGATAATTTACATTTTATATAACTCATTTTGGTATCATAATGGCCAATTTTTCCGAACTGGTCCATTATGCAACTGAAATGAGTTGCATAATGAAAAATAGTTGTATAATGTTCATAATGCAACTCATTTGAGTTGCATTATGAACATTATGCAACTCAAATGGGTTGCATTATGAAAAAATCATTGCATAAAATTTTGTATGGAACTCGTTGCAAAACTCGATTTTTTCAGCACTCTTCGTATTTATCCAACTCGGCAAGCCTCGTTGGATAAATGTACGACTCGTGCTGAAAAAAACAACTTTTTGCAACTCGTTACATAAATAACTATAAAATCACTCTTTCTTCTATTTCTTGTTCATGCATTACCCATAGCCCATAGTTAGTATTTCAATAATAATGTTTCTAATAAATGAGAAGTGAAACTATAAATAGCATAGTAATAGCATTTTTACAGAATCCTCAATCCAAACGCATAATTGCATTCACCACGCAAGACCATTATCTCCCTCCACGATCAGACCCCCGTTTCCAACAATCACACCCGAGTGCAACAAAGTTCCATTTTCTAACATATGTTTGACATTTGACAGCATTCTTGGGCTGTCTCCTCCCATCATGTGTCATTTTCCGTGTTAATCACTTCCAACTGTCCTTAACGACCCGGCATCGGGCGTTCGTTCTCTGCCTGATGGATTCTAGTTGGCAATACCCCGTGACGTAAAGTGCATCAGCGGGTAGAAAGCTACCTCCTCAGTTGCAAGATTTTAAATCAATTGAGGGGAACGTGTGCCTCGCGGGTCAGCGATGGATGATGGCGCACAGTCGTCGTGATATGCGATATGATTGCTTGTATCAACTCTGGTATCTAGTTCTAAAAAAAAATCACCTCACAGTGTGGACCGATATGACCAGTTGACATAACGACAACTTATCTTTCTAGCGCTGCCGCTGCTGCAGCTGCACGAACCAGTAAAATGACACCCTGCTGACCGGTGTAATTTGTATGGCGCGTGGTAATTAACAGCACCCGATTCGCGTCGATGAAATACGCTTTGATCGCTTATCAGGTGTCGAAGTCAGACGATTGGCATGTACATTTGCTGCACGTACAATTCCACTGACAAGGCTGACCTTTACGATGATTGATTTCATGGTTCTTTGATCCTCCACTAGGGACTGGGGGCCCATGATTGATGATCATAGCTAAGTGCTACTTGGAATCATCAAAAAGCGCAGTCAGTTCTATGCTGTGCTGGATACTCCGAAATCGTCTTTCACAGAAATGCTGCAGCAGCGACAGAACATCTATGCATCCAAATTAGCGCATCTGTTGAGCGGGTGCGGGTGCAAAAACTGGTTCCAGATCGTCACTGCTGGCTGTCGGCTCCGAAAACATCGCGCTACATATTCTAATAATAAACCACCAGAAATAGCACCAGTAGCAACAGCAGGACCAGTGCGAGACCAACTCACGTCACAAATTATGACGCGCCAAATCAAGCGCCCCTTTCTACTAGCATAAAGAGTGGAACGTACAGAATTTGACCTTCGGAAAATGTTAATATTTATTACATGAGCGATTCCAAGCAACAGCATCAAAATTGAGGAAATTTTTTAATTCATGATTTTCTATTGAACTGAAACTTTGCACAGTTTTTCAGTTCCATTTCAATCGCCATTTTTCGATATCAAATTTTTATTTTGAATCACGACTAACTTTTTAAAAGGGTGTATGTGAAAATGGTTCAAAAATATTCAAAAATCTGCACAGCCAAAATGGTTCGTTCGATTGCTATGAATTTTTCAGCAAAGTTAGATAACTAAATGGTATTTCCTAAGAAAATATACACTGTGGAAAAAAATATTTTTTTAACATTAAAAAATATCATTTTTGTCACAAAAACTCAAATATCTCAAAACCCTATCTTTTTACCAACGTAATTTTTTAAGGAAACCGGTCCATTGTACTACTGCAGTAATTCTGAAAAGTGACGTAAGCGCCATTCAAAATTTCGATATTTTTTGGTATATTATTTATAATATCTGGGGTGAGAATAACTCTGTGGTATTCCTGCTGTATTAGAATGCAAGATCTAATCGTAATCTATCATATTTGGAAAGAAACTTAAAGGATGAGCAAGAGTTTTATGCATAATAACCAAAAAATGGGCCAAAACTATCAATGTCGCTTACGTCACTTTGCAGAATTACGGCAGATTAGCAATCTACCATAAAAATTTGGTGATAATAAACTAATAAACAAAAAAGTTTTGACAATTCAAACATTTCACAATTTTCACATTTAGTAATAATTTTTTTTTTAGTGTAAATTATTTCGGCCGGAAATCGCAGTTTGATGCTGATTTTATTGTTAATGGCCTTGCGTGAGTAGAACAAGCTGTTTTTATTATGTATTATGTATATTATATGTACAGTAATGTTCCGATTTTATCACGCCCTCCGCGCATTGATCGTTTATTCATTAATTTGCTGTTACATTTGAGGACAAGTGTTTTCCCTCTTCTTCAAGATGAATGGTGAAAGCGTGTTTTGCAACGTTAAAATATTGAAATGGGTATAGATGTTGAAGTATATTTCAAAGCATTTTTGAAAAGGGGCGTGATTATATTGTTTAAACAGATGTCGCTGATGGTATGGTGGCATGACTCTCTGCACTTAGCACTTCTGGCAATTTCTCAGATGGCTCGTCTGTCAAAGTCTAGACGGCAGGACGTGCAAATGCGTAAATTTGTATTCAATTTGGGCATAACCAGTTTATCTATGGTGCTTTCGGTGAGATTTCGTAACTCTTTTGAACATTTTTTTTCATCAAACGGTCTACAAGAGAGCGTTGAGTTGAAGACCTTTGAGAAAGCGATTGTTCATGTTGTTCGTTAGATTATAATAAACAAAATCACTTATTAGTTTTAACTGACCAGTTTGGTGTTGTTTACTTGGCTGAAGAAAAAATTTACTATAAAATTTTTAATATCCATAGCGGTAGTATTTTTTTTTGCTTTTTCGTGAGCATTGTCATGGTATGTATACAGACAAACAAACGTAACACTGACGAAATTTTCATTGACCACGCCTTCAACGATCATTTTGAATCTTGGTTGTGGCTTTTATGACCAGAAGAGTGCCCATCGTTTTTCTTTGCGTTTGACGTTTCACACTAGCGCCTTCTGATGACGATATTGCACAACGCAGTGTTTCGTGAAACATTTCCACCAGGTGGTGGTAGTGGGAACTGGGCGATGGATTTTCACGAAAATTATTCTAGGCGTTTCGTCTGTTTGTCTGTGGTATGTACCTCTCATGCATTTGTTGTTGTTGAAGTTACTCGCATTCTTCCGATCATAAAGTCTGTTCTCTAAGAGGTAATTTTTTTGCAGATCAACTAGACGTATACGCGAATATATAAAACTTTTATTATGCAGCTTTCGTCTTAAAAATAAGTTTAATTCCATTTTTCTTATGATCAACAGCTTTTCAACGCTATCAAGGGAACTTTTCAACAGTCACGTACAATAAAAAGTATGACACTCTCAATATTTTTGATCACAACACTGGGTCGCGTCTAAGTTTCAAATAGATACTATATTAATTATGAATAATCAAACAAAAATATCATGAAAACAACTTGTTTAATTCAGGCGGTAGCCTTTACAATAAAATCAGCATCAACATATAATTCTCGAAATAATTTACACAGAAAAAAAAAATTTTTTTGTTACTAAATGTAAAAACTGTGAAATGTTTGAAATGTTATAACTTTTTTGTTTATCAGTTTACCATCACCAAAATTTTATGGTAGATAGCTGATATAATGGGCCATTTTCCCTAAAAAATTGACGTTGGTAAAAAGATAGGGTTTTGAGATATTTGAGTTTTTGTGACAAAGATCATATTTTTTTAAAGTAAAAAAAGAAATTTTTTACAGTGTATATTTTCTTAGGAATCATCATTTAGTTATCTAACTTTGCTGAAAAATTCATAACAATCGAACAATCCGTTTTTGCTGTGCAGCTTTTAGAATATTTTTGAACTATTTTCGCATACACCCTTTTGAAAAGTTAGTCGTGATTCAAAATAAAAATTTGATATCGAAAAATGGCGATTTAGATGAAATTGAAAAACTGTGCAAAGTTTCAGATATTTTTGAAATGGTCGCTCAGGATCGACTGACATGACTCCGTGGAACGCCTCACATATTTTTGAATCGGATTAACAATTTATGCAGAGCTGAGAAGCAGACTTTGTCTCAGTTGGGATGTTACGACAAGAAGAAGAAGAATATACAAATGAATTAGCAGTATCCAACTTACCATGTGATAGCAGAGTCGGCCAGTCAACACTTTGATCAGCATGCTGCAATTCCTCTTAGATTAGTTAGATACTTTGCCACCTGATGGCTTAAAGCAATTATTTTAGGAATTCCATCAGTTAGGTCTGAGGATTTTTTTGTTGTAAATATTCAGGAACCTGTAATGCTAGTGAATTCAGAAATTGCTCAAGAAGTTTATCGGAAATCGCTACCAGAATCACAGAAAACCCAAGAAATTTATCAAGGAATGTATAGTAGCAGAGATTTATTTCAAATTTCGCAACAAATCAATCGACCAACATTTTTTGGTTGGAAACATAGCCATAAATTATATTCCGAATGCAGCCAGGAAGCCGCGAAATCCGCGAAATTCAAGAAATCCCGCGAAATGTCGCGATATTTGACAAAACTGTGAAAATACCTCACATATTTCCAATAATTTCAAATTTCTAGTCACAAATTGACAGATAATATTCGACAGTTTGGGATTATTTACGATTCCGTACTCATCAAATGTGTTACTTTTTCGCTGAATTTATTTTTGCGTCTCATAAAACCAAATTACAAAATTATTCATTTGACATGCAAAATTGGAGTTTTCTTCAACAAAATGGTCAAAAACATGGGACCGCGACATTGCCGCGAAATTCACAATAGTATTCCGCGAAATTTAAGAAATTTTGCCGCGAATTTCAATTGTCCCTAGTTATAGCTTAAAAATGCGATCTTGGACCTGAAAATTTTATGAAAATTTAATCTGCACATATCCAAGGATTTTTAAAATATTCTTGAAATTTGATGTTCATGGGACTCTTGGACTCTTTTTCGGAGCATATTTGATGATTCATCCAGACATTTTTTGAAAACTTTGGGTTATTAAATTATCTCTAGCCAAATGTCACCAGAAGAACGCCTAGAAATAGAAGCCTAAATCAACACTCGCATATTCTACCCAGAGCCGTAGCGTGGGGTTGGCCAGGTTGGCCAAATTGGCGCCAAATTGGCCAAAGGCTGGAAGGAATGGTATGGTGTTTTTAACAAGATTCAAACTAATGCACTGTATCTCAGAAACACACATATTTTCACACCCCACAGTTATCATGTTTTTGCTGTTGTAGCATTTTTCCATATACAGATTTGTTCAGACTTTCTTTTGAATGTTTACAATAGTTTTTCCTGGGAATTCATACCACTTTTAAGATATTATTCTATATTTTTCCCAATTTAATCTTAAAAAATAAGTAATAAAAATAGGAAGCTTTGTGTAAATCTTCAAAAAATCACAATTTCTGCAGAAGTTTTATTAAATCCATCAGCATTCTCACTATGTCTCAAGTTATCTTCCAAATATATTTTCAACCAAATCAACCATTTCAAAAAAGCTTGAGCATTGCATTTTAAAACTTGATCTCATCAATAAATATGGTTCCTGTGAAAATCTAGCTGTAAGTTCTTTGTCTTAGTTATGTTTTTTAAATAATTTATTAACTATTCCAAGCGTTCTTTCCATATTCCGTGCCCCCCGAATCAACATAAGTTGATGAAAGCTAAGGTTGATAAGATAGATTTTGTTATTAGAGCAACTAATTCGAAAAACAGCCCCTACCAATCTCAATTGCTTTTGCAATTAACTACTACAGATCTACTTATGAAATATTTCGATTTAATATCTTGAAAATTTCATAAAGCACCTGTGGTACGCACAAAACTGAATGAACTTTTCACGGAAATATAAGAATGGATCATGTGAGGCTTCTTAGAGGACTCCAGGATAGTTATAAACTTTAGGAAGTATGCTGTTGTAAAAGCTATTGAAGTTGTGCTGAAAAGTGATATAAAAAACTGAATGAATTCCTAATAAAACATGTGAAACAGTTTGGTAGAAATAAACAGATGAATGTCTAAATATCTCAAAATATATAACGTTGAAAATACAACAAATTAAATACAATGCTTTCAAAACAGTTTTTAATGGAAATTCGAAACAAATATGAAATTCTCGAAAAATGAAAAATATTTTTTCTCAAAAAATGTCACCAAAATATCAAAACAGAACAACTTTTGAAGAAATTTTATAAAAATGAAAACAATAGTCATTACTATGGGGCGCAAATCAGGATGCATGCCAAGGGCGCCGTGGACGGACCCACGCTACGGCTCTGATTCTACCATGTATAGAAGCAAACCTGTGCTGACATGCTTACATCAATTCGGGAGGACTTTATAAAGAAATCCATGAAGCAAATTTTGAAAGAGCCCACGAAAGGAATCCTTGGGATTTTTTCTGGAAGGATTTCTAGAGGAAGTTCTAAGCATCAACGAAGGAATTTCTGAAGAAATTTCTGGAGAATATTTCCTAATAAATTCCTGAAAGTTATTTTGAGAAATCTCTAGAGAAATTTCAGAAGGTACCCCTTGAAACTTTATGGAAAGAATTTCTGCAGGAAATTCTTAAGGAATTCATGGAAGATTTTGTAATGAAATCTCTGAAGAAACCCTTACACTAAATCTCTAAAAAACTTCCTGCAAAAATTCCATGAAAAGTATTCTATTCCAAAAATTTCTGGAAGGATTTTAAAATAATTTCTGTACAAAAAAAAATTGGAGATTTTTCTAGACGAATACACGGAAACATTTCTGATGGAATCCCTGATGGATTTTCTATAGGCATCATTTGAAGATCATCTGTAAGAAAGCTTGAGGATTTTTTTTATGTTTTAACTTAAGCTTATTCTACACTCCCTTGAGGAATTGCTGAAGGTACCCATGAAAGACTTTCCAAAAAATATTTTGAAGAAATTTCTGGGGAAATGAATTAACTGCACTGGCTTTTTTTCCTATGCAACACATCGACCAATGAAATCTTCGCCGAAAATAAATCCTGCAAGAGTTCCTGAAAGAAAATCCGAATGAATTGGGTTTTTTAATTTCGAAAAATGTATTGATTTTTTAATTTCATATACAAGAGCGCCTTTTTGTGAGTCGCTCTGATTTTTTCAGATTTTTAGAACTTTATTTTTACACCTAAAATCAATTTCAAACAGATTTTTTAAAATCGCCTTTTGACAGCTGGGCAAATGTTTGACAGCTCCGCCCAATACAAAATCTGACGAGCCATACAAATTTTTATTTTTAAATAGGTTCCCGGGCACCAAAAATTCATGGTAATTTGGATATCGGCTCAGTTTGGAGTGCAGATTCAGGATATATAATTATCTTAACATCGCTAAAGAAGCCAATTTCTGAAGAAATTCCAAAAAAAAATCCTGAAAAATCAGAATCCACTGGAAGAATTTCGGAAAGAATCATTGGGAGAAGGAATCCATGGACACATTTCTGAATAAACCTATGGAAACATTTCTGCAAGTTCCAAACAAATCCCTGAAAGATTTTTTGAAGGAATGCATTTCTAATGGAATATTGGTAGATATTTTTGGATAAAACTGAGGGAATCTTCGAAAGACTGGTGGAATTTCTTAAAAAATTACTTGAAGAATTTCTGGAGGAGCTATTGAAGGAGTTTCTTAAAAAAAATCAATAGAGCAAATTGGAAAGAAACTCACGAACGAAAGTCCTTGGAAAACGTTCTGGACGAATCTCTAGAGGAAGTTTTGAGAACCACCGGAGGAATTTCAAAAAAAAAAATCTCAGCAGAAATTTTATTTTGTAAGGTTTTTGAAATGGATCTCTGGAGGACTTACTTGAGAAGAAAAAAGTCCTGACAGAAGCATTGCAGCATCTTTTTAAGTAATTATTGTAGACATATTTAACGAAATTCCGAATGTACTATTAAGACTTTATATGTGAAACAATGGTTGGTAAATGTTATAAAGAACAACTGTAGAAGATTTTCTGAAAGAATTCTCGGAGCAAGGCATCCTTGGATAAATTTCTAAAGGAATCTCTAGAGGATTTTTTGAGTGAAAGTCTTGGAGAATTTTCTGAAGAGGGTACGGAAGAGCTTCTTAAGGATCAAACATAGAACATTTTCCAAAACAAATCCCTGAATAAATATTCGAAGGAGTTTTGGGAAGAATATCTGAAAGGGATACCTAGAAAGTTTCATGGAACAATTTCGGAAGGAATCCAAGGAAGGTTTTCTAAGGGAGTTCTTTGATACATTGTTGCAGGAATTTCCAGAGGTATTTCCAAAGGAATCCCTATAATATTTTTGAAAGATTCTCAATAGCGCTTAATGATTAGTGAGAGCTCGGCTTTGCAGTCAACTGATCTCAAGAACGACCGTTTAGGATTCGTCCCTACGTTTCGGCAACTCTATGTGCCATCTTTAGGGGAAACATCATGAAGAAGGTACCGTAAAACGGGGTATTATTGATCAGCGGGATAAGATTGATTGATTTGACCCATCTCATGGAACGTTAAAACAAGCAGTTTTCATTGCATCTGCTCCTGCTCATAAATTGTATTTCGCAATCTGTTATTGTTTAGCTACCGAATTATATGAAGTTCATGAAAATTGAGTTTCATCTATAGAGTAAGGTGGGGCAAAAGTTCGACCTTAGTTGAAAATTCAACCTATTTCAAAAAATCGAAGCAGATAAAAATAAATAAATACCGTGTGGTGATTCTACCATCCATGAGCTAAAATTTTGTTGAACAAAGTTACGACAAATGTCTTTTCAATTTTGAGTTACAACACTTTTTGTATATGTGTGTTTTATTCGAACTCTTGCCCCACCACTGGGGCAAAAGTTCGAATCAAGTGTTTGTGGAATTTCGCTAACCGTAGCACACTATTTTGATACTTTGATAATAGGAATACCTTAAACCACTTAATATTTGATGTTAGAACTGGAATACACTTTAAAATTCGATTTGGGTTTTACCCAAATCAGAGTTAAATTTACTACACCAAAAATTAGTAGTTTTCCGCCAAATTCAAATAAAACAACATTTTTTTTCAACTTTAATCGAATTTTCTCACTAATTCCATCACTCTTAGAGATAATATGTACATTTAGCAGAATTTTAGGTTTATACCTAAAGTTGCCACATGACTCGAACTTTTGCCCCACAATCCGAACTTTTGCCCCACTATGTGTAAAATAGATTTCCAAATCTTTTTTGCAAAAAGTTATACATGCTAGAGCATCTTCAAAATATACCTAGTTACGCCCCAAAATAAAATACCGAATTCGATTTCATTAAAATTTCATTCCATGCGTTGGAAGGGCCATCGCATGTTACAATTTTTTGAACAAAAACCAACATTTTGTCATAACTTCTCGAAATATTGATCAATTTTCATAATTTTTGGAGTGAAAGACTCTTTTTCAAAAAGGGTTCGAACAACCTTGACATCCGAAAGAAATAATTTGAATTGAGCTCAAAAACCTAAAAAGAAACTCTTGCCCCACTCGAACTTTTGCCCCACTTTACTCTATATATAAAAATGCAGCGGCATTCGTGGGACCGCGCATAACTTGCGAACGGGTGGTCTGATTTGGGTCGTCTAAGTTTTGTTCTGTTAGTTTTCACACAAGGAGGCCTAAAACATGGGAAAATTGAGAGTTTGAAAATCGAGTTTTCATACATTTTGAACGGGGACTTGGTCACTTGGCTCGAAACGTCAATAAACGCAGTAGGCAAGACAAAGTTTGCCGGGTACAGCTAGTAGTCTTATAAATAAATTGATTTTTCTTACTGTGTGTTTAGCATGAATACTAGATACTATGCGAGGTTTGAAATCACTGGAATAACTTAATATAATATCCAAGAATCAAATTTTGTAAGCGAAACTTTTATGAAAGTGATCCTTTTCTTTAAAATAGACGATTTATTAAAAATAAGTAGCCCTTAAATCCCTAACAAATTAGGCAATTTGGGTGTTTGACACGGTTTAGAGAATTTTAATATTAAAATAACTTAAAACTAAATAATTTGTAAGAATAAATCGAAATGGACCTCGAATTTAGTGGGTAAGGGTGTTTTAAACACAAACGAGCAGTATTCACTTAGGTGATCAATATCACCCCAAATCAACAAAAAGAAAAATTAGAATATAAAATCTATTCAAACATTTCTAAAAGTTTTGGAATACCCCGGATTACAATCCCAATAATTGCCGAAACGTAGGGATGAATCCTAAACGATCTACTGCAAAGCCGAACTCTCACCAATCGTTATCTCCAACACAGCCGAACATCTCTATAGGCGATTGTGAAGGGAGTTGTGGCAGATTTACTAAAATAATCCCCAGTATGATTTTATGCAGGAATTTCTGAGAAAATCTGTAATAAGTTTTTTTTAAAGAATCTATGGAGAAATTTCTTGGGAAATCTCAACTAAACCAAAATCCTAAGGAACTTCCAATGGAAGATTTCACAAATGAATACTGAATTTCTAAGTCAATCCTAGAGGAGTTTCTGAAAAAATCTCTGGAGAAAATTCCCGAAAACAAAAACCCTTGGAAATCTTTTTCAAGAATCTTTGAATCTATTAAGGAGAAATTTCTCATCTGGTGGGAAGCCTTGAGAAATTGCTGAAGGTATCCATTGAAGACTTTCTAAATGATTGTAAATGAGAAATTCCTGAAGGAATTCATGAGAAATATCTTAAGGACATCTTGGGGAAATTTTTGAAGAATTGCTGTAGGAATTTCTAGAAGAAACTTTGGAGAATATTATGATGGAATTTCTGAAGACACTAATCGAACATTATCTACAAAAATCCCTTAATCAATGGAGCCCATTTGAAAGGAATTCAAGGAATAGTTTTCAAAGGAATGCGTGGAGAAAAGTAGTTTAAGGAATTTCTTGCATCAAGAAATTTCTGGAGGAATTTGTTTAGGGTTCTGTGGAAGATATTCCGATAGAATCCCCGAAGCAATTCCTGAAAGAATCCATGGGGGAATTTTTGAAAAATGACAGGCTTTCTAGGGAAATCATTCGATACATTTCTAGAAGTATGTACCTTTGGAAGAATTTCTGATGGGAACTGTGGAAAAATATCAATAAATAAATACTGGAGGAATTTCTGAAGGGATCCGATGCAAATTTCCTGTGAGTAATTCCTGGAGGATTTTTATAATGCATTCATGGAGTTTCTGCAGAAGAAATTCATGAAATATTTTCCTAAAATATTGTGGAATTCCTAAAGGGATCCCTGCATTTTTCAAGATATCCCTAGAAAATCTTGTGAGAGATTCTCTTGAATAATTTCTCGAGTAATCTCAGAAGGACTTTTGTCTGGAATCTCTGTAAGTAAGTATTTCTTATGGAAGATTTGGAGAAAATTATATGAGAATCTATGGAAGGTTTTGGAAAAAAAAAACCCTTCGAAGAATTTTTGTCGGCATTCGCAGATGAACTTCTGAAGGATTTCCCCGATGAAGTTTTTAGAAGAAATCCCTGGAGATTTTCTAAAAAACTCAATGCAAGAATTTCTCAAGGAAACCGAGGAATATTTGCCAAAAGAATCCATAGAAGAATTTCTGAAAGATTCTCATGAGGATTGAATTTTCTTCCGAAAATTTCTCTTGGCTCTCAGGATTACTTCAGGTTTTTTTTTTCTCAAATATCTTTATTTTGCAATAAATTCCTTTAAAAAATCCTCTAGTACCTTTGACTGCAATTACTGTGCGAATTGTTGTATGTAGAAATATTTTGAAGAAATTTTTGAGGAAAATCGATTCTCTTGACAGATTACTTTAGAAATTCATTCAGGAAACCCTGGAAAAATTTCTCCAGTATTATTCATGTGATTTCTTAATATAATTTGGTAAACATCTGAAAGAATTTTTAGAGCCATCTCCGAAGAAATATCAGGAGGTATTTTTAAAGGAACCGCAAGGGAAAATCTTAAAAATAAACTTTCTAGAGATTTCTTTAGCTACCCAATTCCTGAGGAAATTTCTATGATTTCGTGAAGGAACCGCTGAAATCAAAAATAAAATCTAAATGAATGTATGCTTGCTGACATTCATGAAGCAATCCTTAAATTACTGCAGCAGTCTTGGGAGATATTTCTAAAGAGATTCCTGAAGCAGTTTTTGAAGGAATCCATGGAGAAGTTTCTGGTGGAATCTTTCGAAAATATTTTTAAATAAACTTTCTGCCCAATTTCTGTTGAAATCCCCGGATACATTCTTTAACAATTCCTGGAGGATTATCAGAAAGAATCCCAAGAAAATTCCCGAAGGAAGTCTAGGAGTTCCTGAAGAAATTTCCGGAGGAATACCTAGAAAAAACCTTTGGTGGAATCCCTGAATATTAAAAAAAAAAAATCTTGAAGAAATCCCTTACCAGAATTTATGAAACAATTCCCGGAGGAATTCGTGAACGTATGCTTTAAGGACTCCCTGGAAGAATGTCTGCGTCTGGGAAAAAAACCCTTAACACCTCCTGTAATTTCTGTGGAAGTTTCTAGGCATTATATCTGAAGAAATTTCAGAATTTCTTAACGAATCTGAGCAACAACTCCTAAAGGTATACTTGATTTAAATTCTGAAGGAATCTCTGGGAAACTGCATGGAGGAATACCTGGAGGAACTTCTGAAGGAATATCTGTATGAATTTCTGCATGAATCTCTGGAGAAATGCTGGAATCACTATAAAAACATGAAGGAAATCCTGTAGACATTTTTGCGGGAATATTTTATAAAATCCTTGAAAAATTCCTGAACAAAAGAGGAAGAGTTTTTGAAAAATATGTATCAGTAATGCGGAAGGAATCCCTTGAAGAATTTTAGAAGAAACCGTTGGATGAATTTCTAGAAGAAATACTGGAGGAACCCCTGAAGACGTCCCCTGGGGAGTTTTCCAGAAAAAAAACTCCCTATACATATTCTAAATACACTTAAAAAATCCTTATAAGTGATCTCTTGCCGAGTTTTTAATGGATTTCATGAAAGAAGAAATTATTTAAAAAATCTAAAGAATTTTTTTGAGATATATTCGAAGGAAGCCTTGAATTAACTCATTGAAGAATCGCTTACAGAACCTTCAAAAAAGGAATTCCTGAAAGAATCCATGGAATACTTTATACAGGAATTCTTGGAGTTATTTCTGAAGGGCAAGCGTCTATAAATTCTTTGGGAAGAATGGGGGGAGGGGGGTTAGTAAAATTTAACAACCTCGTCCCATACAAAAAGTGTGCCATGGACAATTTTTGCATGGTGGAACTGATGGACTTTCTAATGAATAATTGGAGGTATTTAAGAATGAATCCATAGAAGGATCGCTGTGCAAATTAGTTGGAAAATCTAGATGTATATATACAGGGGATGGCCACAATGTTTGGGATAGGCAATTTTTTCTCTCCCTCAAAAAATTCAACATGCTGTAATTTTTCATAGAGTGCATAAAAAAATCTCAAATTTTGACTGTTTGTCAACCTATTACAAGTGCATCATTGGTACAAATTTGGGCACGATTGATTAATATTTCGCAAAGTTGGAACCGTTCGCGTAAAACACTATTATTTAGACAACTAATTTATGAACTGTCATATTTCGGAAACCAATGAACCGAATTGAATGAATTTTTTAACGTTTATCAACAATATATTAATACTTGATAAAACGTTATAAAATGTAATATTTTCTCACGTCGAATTAGATTATACCGAATTGAAATTTGTACCCATATAGAGGAAGAAAATAAGTCAAATTTACAATACCACACAAAAATTACTAAATGTGTTCTTTAATCAATCTAAATGGGCTTTAATGTATCTGATTAGAGATAACTTGAGAACAGAAGTGGAAAATCTCTGGATATCATCACTATAATTTATTGACATTGATGTAAAAAAAAAACATTTTTTCGAGAAAAATCCAAAAAGTTTCAATCTATGATAACTTTTTTTAACGTTAATAGAGTACCTATGTTTTAATAGTTTGTGAAGCATTTACGTATTGTTAGTGTACGTTCAAAATTTCATTCAATTCGATTCACTGGTTTCCGAGATATGACAGCTCAAAAATGAGTTATCT